>NW_027064938.1:0-23868 GCF_032884065.1 Artemia franciscana
TATTGATTCTATTAGAATCAAACAGAAAGTTTGATTCTAGATTCAAATAGATTTGAATCTATTTATTGAATAGTGAAAAAGTCTTTTCTAAAATGACGTCTTGCATATGACTCATAGAAATAGTAGATAGACTAGCTAGAATCAATAGATTTGAATTCTAGAACCATATGCAAGACGTCACATACGAACTAGTGCTATTCTATTGATTCTATTAGAATCAAACAGAAAGTTTGATTCTAGATTCAAATAGATTTGAATCTATTTATTGAACAGTGAAAAAGTCTTTTCTAAAATGACGTCTTGCATATGACTCATAGAAATAGTAGATAGACTAGCTAGAATCAAACTTTCACTGTTCTATCTACTATTGATTCTAGCTGGTCTAGAATCAATAGATTAGAATTCTAGAACCATATGCAAGACGTCACATACGAACTAGTGCTATTCTATTGATTCTATTAGAATCAAACAGAAAGTTTGATTCTAGATTCAAATAGATTTGAATCTATTTATTGAATAGTGAAAAAGTCTTTTCTAAAATGACGTCTTGCATATGACTCATAGAAATAGTAGATAGACTAGCTAGAATCAATAGATTAGAATTCTAGAACCATATGCAAGACGTCACATACGAACTAGTGCTATTCTATTGATTCTATTAGAATCAAACAGAAAGTTTGATTCTAGATTCAAATAGATTTGAATCTATTTATTGAATAGTGAAAAAGTCTTTTCTAAAAACCTATATGGATGAAAACCAGTTTATATTGGTTGGTTAACTTACAGAGGATTATTGTTTGGATATTTATTTCATTGCGCAACTATTGAATTTGTGTACAATGCTATATAGTGCTGTGAACAATTTGCTTTTGATAATTGGATAATTAACATCGTGTACGCAACTATTTAAGTTGTGTAACGTGCTGTGAACAATTTGCTTTGAATAATTGGATTTTGGATAATTAAAATTGTGTACGCAACTTCTGAATATATATCTTGTGAGTATTGCTACCTGATTTGCTATTGCTTTTACTGACAACTATTGTGGCCCCGCCCACGAATTTTGATGAAATTTGATCATTTCACCGGATGATGCCAGGTGAAAGACTTGTCTTGAATCCCGTGTTGAATTTCATTTCACGGGCTAGAAATGCAGGTTGTTCAGCTGATAATATTGTAAAAATTGCTTGCGATTTTTTCAAAGGAGATATGTTAATTGAAGCAAAGAAGATTTTGTGGGCTGACGCCTCTATTACTAGGGTAACTGAGCGCCCCAAAGTGACTGATAATGTTAGTGATATGGTTCGAGCCTTTGATCTTTGTGATGAGAAAAAGATCAGCCTACCTCAGTATCTGATTTTCGAGCCAGATCAGGTCCCATGTGTGCCAGGGGAGACAACAGCTACGTTAACTCGAAAGGTTAATGAACTCTACATGGAATTTAAAAGCTTCGCTGAGCACCATAAAGCAAGGTCAGTCGTGCAAACTATTCCTGATATGAAACCTCCCCCACCCGCAAAACCGTCCTATTCAGTTATTGTGAAAAATCCACCAAAAAACTTGAATAATCCTGACGCTCGAAAAGATTTCCTGGATAAAGCTTGTGGGGGTGTCAGTTCAAGCATAGTTGTTTTGAGGCCTAGGAGGGATGCATGGCAAGTAGTTCTGTCGGACAAGGGTGCCGCCAATACTTTGGCAGATGCATTAAGCAAAGGAGACCAATCCATTAATGCTAAAGTGAAGAGTCCTGCCTTTTTCGGTATAGTACGCCGAGTGCCTGACGGAACATCTAAAAGTGACCTATGCGATCTCGCTAATAACTGTATAGAAGTTGTTCAGTTAGGAAGTACGAGGTCTTTTCGATTAAAGTTTGAGTCACGTGACCACCTAAACTATGCCACTGAGAATCCCCTTGTTATTGGTTACGAGCGTCTACCTATAACTGAGTACAAGTTTTTGCCTACCCAGTGCTACAAATGCCAGTGCTACGGCCATACTGCAAATAACTGTAAAGCTTCCCCGAGATGCTCTAAATGCGCTGGTGACCACCAGAACTCCAAAGAAAACCCATGTCAACTTGTCATGAAATGTGCTCTCTGTGGCTCCTCCGACCACCCCTGTTATTCGTATAAATGTCCAGAAGCACAGAAACTACTGCTTAAGAAATGAACAGTCAAACAAACACAAGTACAAGTACTTTACAAGATATTACGTTTCTTAATAATTTGTCACTGTGCAATAATGTTGTTTTTAATTATTACGATGACCAAAATAATCTGTCCACCAACACCTTAGCTAGCCCCGATAGCCCTTTAAACCAAATTAACTGTAAATATCTCGACACTTTTGATTTTGTGAAAAATGTGAAACCTAAGCTAATGGAAGAGACCAAACTTAATGTAATTTGCTTTAATATCAGAAGCATACGGGATAAGTGGGCTAATTTTAAAGATTTAATTTTAACAAATGGTTACTGCCCTTTCGACGTAATTGGAATAACGGAGACGTGGCTTTCAGAAATTGATGATACTAATGAATTTTCCCTCACTGGCTTTCAAGCTATTCATATTGAAAGAAAATTAACCAAGTCCTCTGGTGGCATTTCTCTCTACATCCGATCAAGTCTAAAATTCACCAGACTATTAGATTGTGAATTCTTGTTCTCGCAACCTATAAATAATAGATGCGTTTATTCAATAATCGTCGACATAAGTGTAGACGAGAATTCTTTTATTTTTTCGTTATTTTATAAACCACCCTCATTTCCGACACCTTTCTTTTGTAATCAGTTTGATGATTTTTCTAGTTTTATTAATTTACCACAAAAGAAGGCAATAGTTTTTGGGGACTTCAATTGTAATTTATTAAATGTTAGCAATAACAATGATAGTGATACCTTCTTTGAAACATTTACCTCAAGTGGTCTTCTTCCCACAATCCTTTTTCCTACTAGAGTTGATCCCATGAGGTCTACCGCTACTTTAATTGATAACATTTTTGTATCCACTTCCCTGGGAAACCACCTGTCCTCCAAAATAATATTTTCTGACCTGTCAGATCACTTTCCAATCTATCTTTCCTTACCCTCCCTATCAGCTACTCAACCCCGTAGAACTAATACCCCTACGTCTAATAGAATATATAATACTGTGAATATGAACCGGTTCACGGATTGTTTGAAATCCTTCGACTGGTCCAAGACTTTGGATTGTCAGGATGTTAATTCAGCCACAAGTAGTTTTACACAGGGATTGAGTGATCTTATTAGTTCAACCTTTCCAGTTCGTAAATCGAACCGAAAAACTACCCATATACGCCCCTGGATGTCAAATAGCCTGATAATCTCTTCATACCGAAAAAATGACCTATATAAGTTAGCTTGCAAAACCAGTAGCGTTATTGACCTGACTAATTATAAAAAATACAAAAACATATATACCAAACTCATCCGGGAAGCAAAGAAAAATTATTATTATTCAAAAATCTCTCACTGCAAAGGGAACTTGCAAAAAATTTGGTCTACAATAAATGAAATCCTTTCAAAAAAAAGGAATTCAAGATCTGTTCCTATTAACCTTAGGGACATCAGTGGCAGATTAATTGACCCAATTTTAGTACCGGATGCTTTTAATAATTATTTCACTAATATTCCAAATGCTAACTCCTGTTCCTTCTCACAATCAGTACACCCTAGTAAGAATCCCAGATCCATGTTTTTCTCTCCAACTGATCGCAAAGAGGTGCTTCAAGTTATCGAATCTCTCTCTAATAGTAGTACACCTGACTTCTTTGGCATAAGTAATAAGCTTCTTAGGACCGTATCTTCCTATATTTGTGAACCCATTGTGCACATAGCAAACCTGTCTATGACCAATGGAGTCTTCCCAGAAATATTTAAATCAGCAATTGTTATCCCGATTCATAAAAAAGGCGATCCGTCTGAGATAAGTAATTATCGTCCAATCTCACTTCTCCCAGTTATATCTAAGGTGCTCGAGAGAATTATATTCCGACGTCTTTCTCCCTTTGTATTTGGGAATCATTCATCAGATTCGTTGATTTCTCCTCATCAATATGGCTTCCGTGCCAAATTTTCAACTGCTCATGCACTAATAGACGCCACACAGTTTATACGTTCCCAACTTGACCTTAAAAATACTTTATTGGGCTTATTTCTGGATTTTTCAAAGGCCTTTGACATGGTTGATCACTGTGTTTTATTAAGTAAACTCAATAACCTAGGGATTCGCGGAGTTCCTTTCTCATGGTTCGGCTCTTATCTCTCTGGTAGAGTACAGAGTGTGAGACTGGGCGGGGTGTCTTCACATCCCCTACCTGTCCGGAGGGGCGTCCCACAGGGCTCTGTTCTTGGTCCAATACTTTTCCTCCTTTATATTAATGATTTGATTACGGACCTGGGCCCATCAGTGCACCCAGTACTTTTTGCTGATGATAGCAACTTTTTCATCACCGATCCTAATTTACCATCTGTCATCACCTCTACTCAAACCCTTCTGAATAGAGTACAGGAGTGGTGTCTCGTTAACTGCATGACCATTAACAGCAAGAAAAGTCAGGTAGTATTATTTCAAACCCCTTACAAAAAAAATGAAGTTCAGCCAGCACTTGGCCTAAAATATTCTACTAATCTCCTCCCGCAGGTCGAAGTTGCCAAGTTTCTTGGTGTCCACATAGACTCCTGCCTATCATTTGCAACACATGTGTCCTATATCAGAGCCATAATTTTGCGACAGGTAAGTATAATTAATCGTGTGAATTATTTTCTTCCTCCCGATATCCTTGTCACCCTTTATTATTCTTTTATTTACCCATACATCTCATACTGCGGATCTGTATGGGGCAATACGTATCCTTCAGTTACCAATAAATTAAAATCTGCTCAAAACCGTGCCGTCAAAGCAGTTTTTCGGTTGCCACGACTATATCCCACCAAGGACTTGTACTCCGATTTTGGTATTATCCCTTTTGAACAAATCATCAAAAAGTTAAATCTATCCCTTGCATACTCCGCTTACCATAAAAATCTTCCTCCCCACTTATTATCTTATTTTAATAGTAATAATTCTGAAGGCCACTGTCTCCGTTCATCCAACCGTTCCTTCATTGTCCCCAGGTGTATCTCTAGTTCCGCCCAGCGATCCCCAATTTATAAATCTATAATTCAATGGAATTTAATACCCTCCAGTGTCGGGCTATCCACAAGTTTTCGGACGCTATATAACAATGTACTAAAATCTTGATATTATATTTCTCTAAATGTTTGTTCAATTTGCTTTAATTACCCTTGTTTTCTCTTTCTTTTTTTTTTTCTTTTCTCTCTTTTTCATTTACAATTTTTTGTTGTTTTGGTCCTTAACAAGTTCGCTTCTAGGATCTTTATTATTATTGTTGTTATGTGTTTTCTTTTCTTTTTGAATAAATTGAATTTGAATAATAAATGACGTCTTGCATATGACTCATAGAAATAGTAGATAGACTAGCTAGAATAAAACTTTCACTGTTCTATCTACTATTGATTCTAGCTGGTCTAGAATCAATAGATTAGAATTCTAGAACCATATGCAAGACGTCACATACGAACTAGTGCTATTCTATTGATTCTATTAGAATCAAACAGAAAGTTTGATTCTAGATTCAAATAGATTTGAATCTATTTATTGAATAGTGAAAAAGTCTTTTCTAAAATGACGTCTTGCATATGACTCATAGAAATAGTAGATAGACTAGCTAGAATCAATAGATTAGAATTCTAGAACCATATGCAAGACGTCACATACGAACTAGTGCTATTCTATTGATTCTATTAGAATCAAACAGAAAGTTTGATTCTAGATTCAAATAGATTTGAATCTATTTATTGAATAGTGAAAAAGTCTTTTCTAAAATGACGTCTTGCATATGACTCATAGAAATAGTAGATAGACTAGCTAGAATCAATAGATTAGAATTCTAGAACCATATGTAAGACGTCACATACGAACTAGTGTTATTCTATTGATTCTATTAGAATCAAACAGAAAGTTTGATTCTAGATTCAAATAGATTTGAATCTATTTATTGAATAGTGAAAAGTCTTTTCTAAAATGACGTCTTGCATATGACTCATAGAAATAGTAGATAGATTAGCTAGAATCAAACTTTCACTTTTCTATCTACTATTGATTCTAGCTGTTCTAGAATCAATAGATTAGAATTCTAGAACCATATGCAAGACGTCACACACGAACTAGTGCTATTCTATTGATTCTATTAGAATCAAACAGAAAGTTTGATTCTAGATTCAAATAGATTTGAATCTATTTATTGAATAGTGAAAAAGTCTTTTCTAAAATGATGTCTTGCATATGACTCATAGAAATAGTAGATAGACTAGCTAGAATCAATAGATTAGAATTCTAGAAACATATGCAAGACGTCTCATACGAACTAGTGCTATTCTATTGATTCTATTAGAATCAAACAGAAAGTTTGATTCTAGATTCAAATAGATTTGAATCAATTTATTGAATAGTGAAAAAGTCTTTTCTGAAATTACGTCTTGCATATGACTCATAGAAATAGTAGATAGACTAGCTAGAATCAATAGATTAGAATTCTAAAACCATATGCAAGACGTCACATACGAACTAGTGCTATTCTATTGATTCTATTAGAATCAAACAGAAAGTTTGATTCTAGATTCAAATAGATTTGAATCTATTTATTGAATAGTGAAAAAGTCTTTTCTAAAATGACGTCTTGCATATGACTCATAGAAATAGTAGATAGACTAGCTAGAATCAAACTTTCACTGTTCTATCTACTATTGATTCTAGCTGGTCTAGAATCAATAGATTAGAATTCTAGAACCATATGCAAGACGTCACATACGAACTAGTGCTATTCTATTGATTCTAATAGAATGAAACAGAAAGTTTGATTCTAGATTCAAATAGATTTGAATCTATTTATTGAATAGTGAAAAAGTCTTTTCTAAAATGACGTCTTGCATATGACTCATAGAAATAGTAGATAGACTAGCTAGAATCAATAGATTAGAATTCTAGAACCATATGCAAGACTTCACATACGAACTAGTGCTATTCTATTGATTCTATTAGAATCAAACAGAAAGTTTGATTCTAGATTCAAATAGATTTGAATCTATTTATTGTATAGTGAAAAAGTCTTTTCTAAAATGACGTCTTGCATATGACTCATAGAAATAGTAGATAGACTAGCTAGAATCAAACTTTCACTGTTCTATCTACTATTGATTCTAGCTGGTCTAGAATCAATAGATTAGAATTCTAGAACCATATGCAAGACGTCACATACAAACTAGTGCT
The DNA here is from genome assembly GCF_032884065.1 of Artemia franciscana. Classification (NCBI taxonomy): domain Eukaryota; kingdom Metazoa; phylum Arthropoda; class Branchiopoda; order Anostraca; family Artemiidae; genus Artemia; species Artemia franciscana. The sequence goes on from NW_027064938.1 coordinate 7,350, forward strand.
ATTCTATTGATTCTATTAGAATCAAACAGAAAGTTTGATTCTAGATTCAAATAGATTTGAATCTATTTATTGAATAGTGAAAAAGTCTTTTCTAAACTGACGTCTTGCATATGACTCATAGAAATAGTATACAGACTAGCTAGAGTCAATAGATTAGAATTCTAGAACCATATGCAAGACGTCACATACGAACTAGTGCTATTCTATTGATTCTATTAGAATCAAACAGAAAGTTTGATTCTAGATTCAAATAGATTTGAATCTATTTATTGAATAGTGAAAAAGTCTTTTCTAAAATGACGTCTTGCATATGACTCATAGAAATAGTAGATAGACTAGCTAGAATCAAACTTTCACTGTTCTATCTACTATTGATTCTAGCTGGTCCAGAATCAATAGATTAGAATTCTAGAACCATATGCAAGACGTCACATACGAACTAGTGCTATTCTATTGATTCTATTAGAATCAAACAGAAAGTTTGATTCTAGATTCAAATAGATTTGAATCTATTTATTGAATAGTGAAAAAGTCTTTTCTAAAATGACGTCTTGCATATGACTCATTGAAATAGTAGATAGACTAGCTAGAATCAATAGATTAGAATTCTAGAACCATATGCAAGACGTCACATACGAACTAGTGCTATTCTATTGATTCTATTAGAATCAAACAGAAAGTTTGATTCTAGATTCAAATAGATTTAAATCTATTTATTGAATAGTGAAAAAGTCTTTTCTAAAATGACGTCTTGCATATGACTCATAGAAATAGTAGATAGACTAGCTAGAATCAAACTTTCACTGTTCTATCTACTATTGATTCTAGCTGGTCTAGAATCAATAGATTAGAATTCTAGAACCATATGCAAGACGTCACATAAGAACTAGTGCTATTCTATTGATTCTATTAGAATCAAACAGAAAGTTTGATTCTAGATTCAAATAGATTTGAATCTATTTATTGAATAGTGAAAAAGTCTTTTCTAAAATGACGTCTTGCATATGACTCATAGAAATAGTAGATAGACTAGCTAGAATCAATAGATTAGAATTCTAGAACCATATGCAAGGCGTCACATACGAACTAGTGCTATTCTATTGATTCTATTAGAATCAAACAGAAAGTTTTATTGTAGATTCAAATAGATTTGAATCTATTTATTGAATAGTGAAAAAGTCTTTTCTAAAACGACGTCTTGCATATGACTCATAGAAATAGTAGATAGACTAGCTAGAATCAATAGATTAGAATTCTAGAACCATATGCAAGACGTCACATACGAACTAGTGCTATTCTATTAGAATCAAACAGAAATTTTGATTCTAGATTCAAATAGATTTGAATCTATTTATTGAATAGTGAAAAAGACTTTTCTAAAATGACATCTTGCATGTGACTCATAGAAATAGTAGATAGACTAGCTAGAATCAATAGATTAGAATTCTAAAACCATATGCAAGACGTCACATACGAACTAGTGCTATTCTATTGATTCTATTAGAATCAAACAGAAAGTTTGATTCTAGATTCAAATAGATTTGAATCTATTTATTGAATAGTGAAAAAGTCTTTTCTAAAATGACGTCTTGCATATGACTCATAGAAATAGTAGATAGACTAGCTAGAATCAAACTTTCACTGTTCTATCTACTATTGATTCTAGCTGGTCTAGAATCAATAGATTAGAATTCTAGAACCATATGCAAGACGTCACATACGAACTAGTGCTATTCTATTGATTCTAATAGAATGAAACAGAAAGTTTGATTCTAGATTCAAATAGATTTGAATCTATTTATTGAATAGTGAAAAAGTCTTTTCTAAAATGACGCCTTGCATATGACTCATAGAAATAGTAGATAGACTAGCTAGAATCAATAGATTAGAATTCTAGAACCATATGCAAGACTTCACATACGAACTAGTGCTATTCTATTGATTCTATTAGAATGAAACAGAAAGTTTGATTCTAGATTCAAATAGATTTGAATCTATTTATTGTATAGTGAAAAAGTCTTTTCTAAAATGACGTCTTGCATATGACTCATAGAAATAGTAGGTAGACTAGCTAGAATCAAACTTTCACTGTTCTATCTACTATTGATTCTAGCTGGTCTAGAATCAAAGATTAGAATTCTAGAACCATATGCAAGACGTCACATACGAACTAGTGCTATTCTATTGATTCTATTAGAATCAAACAGAAAGTTTGATTCTAGATTCAAATAGATTTGAATCTATTTATTGAATAGTGAAAAAGTCTTTTCTAAAATGACGTCTTGCATATGACTCATAGAAATAGTAGATAGACTAGCTAGAATCAATAGATTAGAATTCTAGAACCATATGCAAGACGTCACATACGAACTAGTGCTATTCTATTGATTCTATTAGAATCAAACAGAAAGTTTGATTCTAGATTCAAATAGATTTGAATCTATTTATTGAATAGTGAAAAAGTCTTTTCTAAAATGACGTCTTGCATATGACTCATAGAAATAGTAAATAGACTAGCTAGAATCAATAGATTAGAATTCTAGAACCATATGCAAGACGTCACATACGAACTAGTGCTATTGTATTGATTCTATTAGAATCAAACAGAAAGTTTGATTCTAGATTCAAATAGATTTGAATCTATTTATTGAATAGTGAAAAAGTCTTTTCTAAAATGACGTGTTGCATATGACTCATAGAAATAGTAGATAGACTAGCTAGAATCAAACTTTCACTGTTCTATCTACTATTTATTCTAGCTGGTCTAGAATCAATAGATTAGAATTCTAGAACCATATGCAAGACGTCACATACGAACTAGTGCTATTCTATTGATTCTATTAGAATCAAACAGAAAGTTTGATTCTAGATTCAAATAGATTTGAATCTATTTATTGAATAGTGAAAAATTCTTTTCTAAAATGACGTCTTGCATATGACTCATAGAAATAGTAGATAGACTAGCTAGAATCAATAGATTAGAATTCTAGAACCATATGCAAGATGTCACATACGAACTAGTGCTATTCTATTGATTCTATTAGAATCAAACAGAAAGTTTGATTCTAGATTCAAATAGATTTGAATCTATTTATTGAATAGTGAAAAAGTCTTTTCTAAAATGACGTCTTGCATATGACTCATAGAAATAGTAGATAGACTAGCTAGAATCAAACTTTCACTGTTCTATCTACTATTGATTCTAGCTGGTCTAGAATCAATAAATTAGAATTCTAGAACCATATGCAAGACGTCACATACGAACTAGTGCTATTCTATTGATTCTATTAGAATCAAACAGAAAGTTTGATTGTAGATTCAAATAGATTTGAATCTATTTATTGAATAGTGAAAAAGTCTTTTCTAAAATGACGTCTTGAATATGACTCATAGAAATAGTAGATAGACTAGCTAGAATCAAACTTTCACTGTTCTATCTACTATTGATTCTAGCTGGTCTAGAATCAATAGATTAGAATTCTAGAACCATATGCAAGACGTCACATACGAACTAGTGCTATTCTATTGATTCTAATAGAATGAAACAGAAAGTTTGATTCTAGATTCAAATACATTTGAATCTATTTTTTGAATAGTGAAAAAGTCTTTTCTAAAATGACGTCTTGCATATGACTCATAGAAATAGTAGATAGACTAGCTAGAATCAATAGATTAGAATTCTAGAACCATATGCAAGACTTCACATACGAACTAGTGCTATTCTATTGATTCTATTAAAATCAAACAGAAAGTTTGATTCTAGATTCAAATAGATTTGAATCTATTTATTGTATAGTGAAAAAGTCTTTTCTAAAATGACGTCTTGCATATGACTCATAGAAATAGTAGATAGACTAGCTAGAATCAAACTTTCACTGTTCTATCTACTATTGATTCTAGCTGGTCTAGAATCAATAGATTAGAATTCTAGAACCATATGCAAGACGTCACATACGAACTAGTGCTATTCTATTGATTCTATTAGAATCAAACGGAAAGTTTGATTCTAGATTCAAATATATTTGAATCTATTTATTGAATAGTGAAAAAGTCTTTTCTAAAATGACGTCTTGCATATGACTCATAGAAATAGTAGATAGACTAGCTAGAATCAATAGATTAGAATTCTAGAACCATATGCAAGACGTCACATACGAACTAGTGCTATTCTATTGATTTTATTAGAATCAAACAGAAAGTTTGATTCTAGATTCAAATAGATTTGAATCTATTTATTGAATAGTGAAAAAGTCTTTTCTAAAATGACGTCTTGCATATGACTCATAGAAATAGTAGATAGACTAGCTAGAATCAATAGATTAGAATTCTAAAACCATATGCAAGACGTCACATACGAACTAGTGCTATTCTATTGATTCTATTAGAATCAAACAGAAAGTTTGATTCTAGATTCAAATATATTTGAATCTATTTATTGAATAGTGAAAAAGTCTTTTCTAAAATGACGTCTTGCATATGACTCATAGAAATAGTAGATAGACTAGCTAGAATCAAACTTTCACTGTTCTATCTACTATTGATTCTAGCTGGTCTAGAATCAATAGATTAGAATTCTAGAACCATATGCAAGACGTCACATACGAACTAGTGCTATTCTATTGATTCTAATAGAATGAAACAGAAAGTTTGATTCTAGATTCAAATAGATTTGAATCTATTTATTGAATAGTGAAAAAGTCGTTTCTAAAATGACGTCTTGCATATGACTCATAGAAATAGTAGATAGACTAGCTAGAATCAATAGATTAGAATTCTAGAACCATATGCAAGACGTCACATACGAACTAGTGCTATTCTATTGATTCTATTAGAATCAAACAGAAAGTTTGATTCTAGATTCAAATATATTTGAATCTATTTATTGAATAGTGAAAAAGTCTTTTCTAAAATGACGTCTTGCATATGACTCATAGAAATAGTAGATGGACTAGCTAGAATCAAACTTTCACTGTTCTATCTACTATTTATTCTAGCTGGTCTAGAATCAATAGATTAGAATTCTAGAACCATATGCAAGACGTCACATACGAACTAGTGCTATTCTATTGATTCTAATAGAATCAAACAGAAAGTTTGATTCTAGATTCAAATAGATTTGAATCTATTTATTGTATAGTGAAAAAGTCTTTTCTAAAATGACGTCTTGCATATGACTCATAGAAATAGTAGATAGACTAGCTAGAATCAAACTTTCACTGTTCTATCTACTATTGATTCTAGCTGGTCTAGAATCAATAGATTAGAATTCTAGAACCATATGCAAGACGTCACATACGAACTAGTGCTATTCTATTGATTCTATTAGAATCAAACAGAAAGTTTGATTCTAGATTCAAATAGATTTGAATCTATTTATTGAATAGTGAAAAAGTCTTTTCTAAAATGACGTCTTGCATATGACTCATAGAAATAGTAGATAGACTAGCTAGAATCAAACTTTCACTGTTCTATCTACTATTTATTCTAGCTGGTCTAGAATCAATAGATTAGAATTCTAGAACCATATGCAAGACGTCACATACGAACTAGTGCTATTCTATAGATTCTATTAGAATCAAACAGAAAGTTTGATTCTAGATTCAAATAGATTTGAATCTATTTATTGAATAGTGAAAAAGTCTTTTCTAAAATGACGTCTTGCATATGACTCATAGAAATAGTAGATAGACTAGCTAGAATCAATAGATTAGAATTCTAGAACCATATGCAAGACGTCACATACAAAATAGTGCTATTCTATTGATTCTATTAGAATCAAACAGAAAGTTTGATTCTAGATTCAAATAGATTTGAATCTATTTATTGAATAGTGAAAAAGTCTTTTCTAAAATGACGTCTTGCATATGACTCCTAGAAATAGTAGATAGACTAGCTAGAATCAAACTTTCACTGTTCTATCTACTATTGATTCTAGCTGGTCTAGAATCAATAGATTAGAATTCTAGAACCATATGCAAGACGTCACATACGAACTAGTGCTATTCTATTGATTCTATTAGAATCAAACAGAAAGTTTGATTCTAGATTCAAATAGATTTGAATCTATTTATTGAATAGTGAAAAAGTCTTTTCTAAAATGATGTCTTGCATATGACTCATAGAAATAGTAGATAGACTAACTAGAATCAATAGATTAGAATTCTAGAACCATATGCAAGACGTCACATACGATCTAGTGCTATTCTATTGATTCTATTAGAATCCAACAGAAAGTTTGATTCTAGATTCAAATAGATTTAAATCTATTTATTGAATAGTGAAAAAGTCTTTTCTAAAATGACGTCTTGCATATGACTCATAGAAATAGTAGATAGACTAGCTAGAATCAAACTTTCACTGTTCTATCTACTATTGATTCTAGCTGGTCTAGAATCAATAGATTAGAATTCTAGAACCATATGCAAGACGTCACATACGAACTAGTGCTATTCTATTGAATCTATTAGAATCAAACAGAAAGTTTGATTCTAGATTCAAATAGATTTGAATCTATTTATTGAATAGTGGAAAAGTCTTTTCTAAAATGACGTCTTGCATATGACTCATAGAAATAGTAGATAGACTAGCTAGAATCAAACTTTCACTGTTCTATCTACTATTAATTCTAGCTGGTCTAGAATCAATAGATTAGAATTCTAGAACCATATGTAAGACGTCACATACGAACTAGTGCTATTCTATTGATTCTATTAGAATCAAACAGAAAGTTTGATTCTAGATTCAAATAGATTTGAATCTATTTATTGTATAGTGAAAAAGTCTTTTCTAAAATGACGTCTTGCATATGACTCCTAGAAATAGTAGATAGACTAGCTAGAATCAAACTTTCACTGTTCTATCTACTATTTATTCTAGCTGGTCTAGAATCAATAGATTAGAATTCTAGAACCATATGCAAGACGTCACATACGAACTAGTGCTATTCTATTGATTCTATTAGAATCAAAAAGAAAGTTTGATTCTAGATTCAAATAGATTTGAATCTATTTATTGAATAGTGAAAAAGTCTTTTCTAAAATGACGTCTTGCATATGACTCATAGAAATAGTAGATAGACTAGCTAGAATCAAACTTTCACTGTTCTATCTACTATTGATTCTAGCTGGTCTAGAATCAATAGATTAGAATTCTAGAACCATATGCAAGACGTCACATACGAACTATTGCTATTCTATTGATTCTATTAGAATCAAACAGAAAGTTTGATTCTAGATTCAAATAGATTTGAATCTATTTATTGAATAGTGAAAAAGTCTTTTCTAAAATGACGTCTTGCATATGACTCATAGAAATAGTAGATAGACTAGCTAGAATCAATAGATTAGAATTCTAGAACCATATGCAAGACGTCACATACGAACTAGTGCTATTCTATTGACTCTATTAGAATCAAACCGAAAGTTTGATTCTAGATTCAAATAGATTTAAATCTATTTATTGAATAGTGAAAAAGTCTTTTCTAAAATGACGTCTTGCATATGACTCATAGAAATAGTAGATAGACTAGCTAGAATCAAACTTTCACTGTTCTATCTACTATTGATTCTAGCTGGTCTAGAATCAATAGATTAGAATTCTAGAACCATATGCAAGACGTCACATACGAACTAGTGCTATTCTATTGATTCTATTAGAATCAAACAGAAAGTTTGATTCTAGATTCAAATAGATTTGAATCTATTTATTGAATAGTGAAAAAGTCTTTTCTAAAATGATGTCTTGCATATGACTCATAGAAATAGTAGATAGACTAGCTAGAATCAATAGATTAGAATTCTAGAACCATATGCAAGACGTCACATACGAACTAGTGCTATTCTATTGATTCTATTAGAATCCAACAGAAAGTTTGATTCTAGATTCAAATAGATTTGAATCTATTTATTGAATAGTGAAAAAGTCTTTTCTAAAATGACGTCTTGCATATGACTCATAGAAATAGTAGATAGACTAGCTAGAATCAAACTTTCACTGTTCTATCTACTATTGATTCTAGCTGGTCTAGAATCAATAGATTAGAATTCTAGAACCATATGCAAGACGTCACATACGAACTAGTGCTATTCTATTGAATCTATTAGAATCAAACAGAAAGTTTGATTCTAGATTCAAATAGATTTGAATCTATTTATTGAATAGTGGAAAAGTCTTTTCTAAAATGACGTCTTGCATATGACTCATAGAAATAGTAGATAGACTAGCTAGAATCAAACTTTCACTGTTCTATCTACTATTGATTCTAGCTGGTCTAGAATCAATAGATTAGAATTCTAGAACCATATGTAAGACGTCACATACGAACTAGTGCTATTCTATTGATTCTATTAGAATCAAACAGAAAGTTTGATTCTAGATTCAAATAGATTTGAATCTATTTATTGAATAGTGAAAAAGTCTTTTCTAAAATGAGGTCTTGCATATGACTCATAGAAATAGTAGATAGACTAGCTAGAATCAATAGATTAGAATTCTAGAACCATATGCAAGACGTCACATACGAACTAGTGCTATTCTATTGATTCTATTAGAATCAAACAGAAAGTTTGATTCTAGATTCAAATAGATTTGAATCTATTTATTGAATAGTGAAAAAGTCTTTTCTAAAATGACGTCTTGCATATGACTCATAGAAATAGTAGATAGACTAGCTAGAATCAAACTTTCACTGTTCTATCTACTATTGATTCTAGCTGGTCTAGAATCAATAGATTAGAATTCTAGAACCATATGCAAGACGTCACATACGAACTAGTGCTATTCTATTGATTCTGTTAGAATCAAACAGAAAGTTTGATTCTAGATTCAAATAGATTTGAATCTATTTATTGAATAGTGAAAAAGTCTTTTCTAAAATGACCTCTTGCATATGACTCATAGAAATAGTAGATAGACTAGCTAGAATCAAACTTTCACTGTTCTATCTACTATTGATTCTAGCTGGTCTAGAATCAATAGATTAGAATTCTAGAACCTTATGCAAGACGTCACATACGAACTAGTGCTATTCTATTGATTCTATTAGAATCAAACAGAAAGTTTGATTCTAGATTCAAATAGATTTGAATCTATTTATTGAATAGTGAAAAAGTCTTTTCTAAAATGACGTCTTGCATATGACTCATAGAAATAGTAGATAGACTAGCTAGAATCAATAGATTAGAATTCTAGAACCATATGCAAGACGTCACATACGAACTAGTGCTATTCTATTGATTCTATTAGAATCAAACAGAAAGTTTGATTCTAGATTCAAATAGATTTGAATCTATTTATTGAATAGTGAAAAAGTCTTTTCTAAAATGACGTCTTGCATATGACTCATAGAAATAGTAGATAGACTAGCTAGAATCAAACTTTCACTGTTCTATCTACTATTGATTCTAGCTGGTCTAGAATCAATAGATTAGAATTCTAGAACCATAACAAGACGTCACATACGAACTAGTGCTATTCTATTGATTCTATTAGAATCAAACAGAAAGTTTGATTCTAGATTCAAATAGATTTGAATCTATTTATTGAATAGTGAAAAAGTCTTTTCTAAAATGATGTCTTGCATATGACTCATAGAAATAGTAGATAGACTAGCTAGAATCAATAGATTAGAATTCTAGAACCATATGCAAGACGTCACATACGAACTAGTGCTATTCTATTGATTCTATTAGAATCCAACAGAAAGTTTGATTCTAGATTCAAATAGATTTGAATCTATTAATTGAATAGTGAAAAAGTCTTTTCTAAAATGACGTCTTGCATATGACTCATAGAAATAGTAGATAGACTAGCTAGAATCAAACTTTCACTGTTCTATCTACTATTGATTCTAGCTGGTCTAGAATCAATAGATTAGAATTCTAGAACCATATGCAAGACGTCACATACGAACTAGTGCTATTCTATTGAATCTATTAGAATCAAACAGAAAGTTTGATTCTAGATTCAAATAGATTTGAATCTCTTTATTGAATAGTGGAAAAGTCTTTTCTAAAATGACGTCTTGCATATGACTCATAGAAATAGTAGATAGACTAGCTAGAATCAAACTTTCACTGTTCTATCTACTATTGATTCTAGCTGGTCTAGAATCAATAGATTAGAATTCTAGAACCATATGTAAGACGTCACATACGAAGTAGTGCTATTCTATTGATTCTATTAGAATCAAACAGAAAGTTTGATTCTAGATTCAAATAGATTTGAATCTATTTATTGAATAGTGAAAAAGTCTTTTCTAAAATGACGTCTTGCATATGACTCATAGAAATAGTAGATAGACTAGCTAGAATCAATAGATTAGAATTCTAGAACCATATGCAAGACGTCACATACGAACTAGTTCTATTCTATTGATTCTATTAGAATCAAACAGAAAGTTTGATTCTAGATTCAAATAGATTTGAATCTATTTATTGAATAGTGAAAAAGTCTTTTCTAAAATGACGTCTTGCATATGACTCATAGAAATATTAGATAGACTAGCTAGAATCAAACTTTCACTGTTCTATCTACTATTGATTCTAGCTGGTCTAGAATCAATAGATTAGAATTCTAGAACCATATGCAAGACGTCACATACGAACTAGTGCTATTCTATTGATTCTGTTAGAATCAAACAGAAAGTTTGATTCTAGATTCAAATAGATTTGAATCTATTTATTGAATAGTGAAAAAGTCTTTTCTAAAATGACCTCTTGCATATGACTCATAGAAATAGTAGATAGACTAGCTAGAATCAAACTTTCACTGTTCTATCTACTATTGATTCTAGCTGGTCTAGAATCAATAGATTAGAATTCTAGAACCTTATGCAAGACGTCACATACGAACTAGTGCTATTCTATTGATTCTATTAGAATCAAACAGAAAGTTTGATTCTAGATTCAAATAGATTTGAATCTATTTATTGAATAGTGAAAAAGTCTTTTCTAAAATGACGTCTTGCATATGACTCATAGAAATAGTAGATAGACTAGCTAGAATCAATAGATTAGAATTCTAGAACCATATGCAAGACGTCACATACGAACTAGTGCTATTCTATTGATTCTATTAGAATCAAACAGAAAGTTTGATTCTAGATTCAAATAGATTTGAATCTATTTATTGAATAGTGAAAAAGTCTTTCTAAAATGACGTCTTGCATATGACTCATAGAAATAGTAGATAGACTAGCTAGAATCAAACTTTCACTGTTCTATCTACTATTGATTCTAGCTGGTCTAGAATCAATAGATTAGAATGCTAGAACCATATGCAAGACGTCACATACGAACTAGTGCTATTCTATTGATTCTATTAGAATCAAACAGAAAGTTTGATTCTAGATTCAAATAGATTTGAATCTATTTATTGAATAGTGAAAAAGTCTTTTCTAAAATGACGTCTTGCATATGACTCATAGAAATAGTAGATAGACTAGCTAGAATCAATAGATTAGAATTCTAGAACCATATGCAAGACGTCACATACGAACTAGTGCTATTCTATTGATTCTATTAGAATCAAACAGAAAGTTTGATTCTAGATTCAAATAGATTTGAATCTATTTATTGAATAGTGAAAAAGTCTTTTCTAAAATGACGTCTTGCATATGACTCATTGAAATAGTAGATAGACTAGCTAGAATCAATAGATTAGAATTATAGAACCATATGCATGACGTCACATACGAACTAGTGCTATTCTATTGATTCTATTAGAATCAAACAGAAAGTTTGATTCTAGATTCAAATAGATTTAAATCTATTTATTGAATAGTGAAAAAGTCTTTTCTAAAATGACGTCTTGCATATGACTCATAGAAATAGTAGATAGACCAGCTAGAATCAAACTTTCACTGTTCTATCTACTATTGATTCTAGATGGTCTAGAATCAATAGATTAGAATTCTAGAACCATATGCAAGACGTCACATAAGAACTAGTGCTATTCTATTGATTCTATTAGAATCAAACAGAAAGTTTGATTCTAGATTCAAATAGATTTGAATCTATTTATTGAATAGTGAAAAAGTCTTTTCTAAAATGACGTCTTGCATATGACTCATAGAAATAGTAGATAGACTAGCTAGAATCAATAGATTAGAATTCTAGAACCATATGCAAGGCGTCACATACGAAATAGTGCTATTCTATTGATTCTATTAGAATCAAACAGAAAGTTTTATTGTAGATTCAAATAGATTTGAATCTATTTATTGAATAGTGAAAAAGTCTTTTCTAAAACGACGTCTTGCATATGACTCATAGAAATAGTAGATAGACTAGCTAGAATCAATAGATTAGAATTCTAGAACCATATGCAAGACGTCACATACGAACTAGTGCTATTCTATTGATTCTATTAGAATCAAACAGAAATTTTGATTCTAGATTCAAATAGATTTGAATCTATTTATTGAATAGTGAAAAAGACTTTTCTAAAATGACGTCTTGCATATGACTCATAGAAATAGTAGATAGACTAGCTAGAATCAATAGATTAGAATTCTAAAACCATATGCAAGACGTCACATACGAACTAGTGCTATTCTATTGATTCTATTAGAATCAAACAGAAAGTTTGATTCTAGATTCAAATAGATTTGAATCTATTTATTGAATAGTGAAAAAGTCTTTTCTAAAATGACGTCTTGCATATGACTCATAGAAATAGTAGATAGACTAGCTAGAATCAAACTTTCACTGTTCTATCTACTATTGATTCTAGCTGGTCTAGAATCAATAGATTAGAATTCTAGAACCATATGCAAGACGTCACATACGAACTAGTGCTATTCTATTGATTCTAATAGAATGAAACAGAAAGTTTGATTCTAGATTCAAATAGATTTGAATCTATTTATTGAATAGTGAAAAAGTCTTTTCTAAAATGACGCCTTGCATATGACTCATAGAAATAGTAGATAGACTAGCTAAAATCAATAGATTAGAATTCTAGAACCATATGCAAGACTTCACATACGAACTAGTGCTATTCTATTGATTCTATTAGAATGAAACAGAAAGTTTGATTCTAGATTCAAATAGATTTGAATCTATTTATTGTATAGTGAAAAAGTCTTTTCTAAAATGACGTCTTGCATATGACTCATAGAAATAGTAGGTAGACTAGCTAGAATCAAACTTTCACTGTTCTATCTACTATTGATTCTAGCTGGTCTAGAATCAAAGATTAGAATTCTAGAACCATATGCAAGACGTCACATACGAACTAGTGCTATTCTATTGATTCTATTAGAATCAAACAGAAAGTTTGATTCTAGATTCAAATAGATTTGAATCTATTTATTGAATAGTGAAAAAGTCTTTTCTAAAATGACGTCTTGCATATGACTCATAGAAATAGTAGATAGACTAGCTAGAATCAATAGATTAGAATTCTAGAACCATATGCAAGACGTCACATACGAACTAGTGCTATTCTATTGATTCTATTAGAATCAAACAGAAAGTTTGATTCTAGATTCAAATAGATTTGAATCTATTTATTGAATAGTGAAAAAGTCTTTTCTAAAATGACGTCTTGCATATGACTCATAGAAATAGTAGATAGACTAGCTAGAATCAATAAATTTGAATTCTAGAATTCTAGAACCATATGCAAGACGTCACATACGAACTAGTGCTATTCTATTGATTCTATTAGAATCAAACAGAAAGTTTGATTCTAGATTCAAATAGATTTGAATCTATTTATTGAATAGTGAAAAAGTCTTTTCTAAAATGACGTCTTGCATATGACTCATAGAAATAGTAAATAGACTAGCTAGAATCAATAGATTAGAATTCTAAAACCATATGCAAGACGTTACATACGAACTAGTGCTATTCTATTGATTCTATTAGAATCAAACAGAAAGTTTGATTCTAGATTCAAATAGATTTGAATCTATTTATTGAATAGTGAAAAAGTCTTTTCTAAAATGACGTCTTGCATATGACTCATAGAAATAGTAGATAGACTAGCTAGAATCAAACTTTCACTGTTCTATCTACTATTGATTCTAGCTGGTCTAGAATCAATAAATTAGAATTCTAGAACCATATGCAAGACGTCACATACGAACTAGTGCTATTCTATTGATTCTATTAGAATCAAACAGAAAGTTTGATTGTAGATTCAAATAGATTTGAATCTATTTATTGAATAGTGAAAAAGTCTTTTCTAAAATGACGTCTTGAATATGACTCATAGAAATAGTAGATAGACTAGCTAGAATCAAACTTTCACTGTTCTATCTACTATTGATTCTAGCTGGTCTAGAATCAATAGATTAGAATTCTAGAACCATATGCAAGACGTCACATACGAACTAGTGCTATTCTATTGATTCTAATAGAATGAAACAGAAAGTTTGATTCAAGATTCAAATAGATTTGAATCTATTTATTGAATAGTGAAAAAGTCTTTTCTAAAATGACGTCTTGCATATGACTCATAGAAATAGTAGATAGACTAGCTAGAATCAATAGATTAGAATTCTAGAACCATATGCAAGACTTCACATACGAACTAGTGCTATTCTATTGATTCTATTAAAATCAAACAGAAAGTTTGATTCTAGATTCAAATAGATTTGAATCTATTTATTGTATAGTGAAAAAGTCTTTTCTAAAATGACGTCTTGCATATGACTCATAGAAATAGTAGATAGACTAGCTAGAATCAAACTTTCACTGTTCTATCTACTATTGATTCTAGCTGGTCTAGAATCAATATATTAGAATTCTAGAACCATATGCAGGACGTCACATACGAACTAGTGCTATTCTATTGATTCTATTAGAATCAAACGGAAAGTTTGATTCTAGATTCAAATATATTTGAATCTATTTATTGAATAGTGAAAAAGTCTTTTCTAAAATGACGTCTTGCATATGACTCATAGAAATAGTAGATAGACTAGCTAGAATCAATAGATTAGAATTCTAGAACCATATGCAAGACGTCACATACGAACTAGTGCTATTCTATTGATTCTATTAGAATCAAACAGAAAGTTTGATTCTAGATTCAAATAGATTTGAATCTATTTATTGAATAGTGAAAAAGTCTTTTCTAAAATGACGTCTTGCATATGACTCATAGAAATAGTAGATAGACTAGCTAGAATCAATAGATTAGAATTCTAAAACCATATGCAAGACGTCACATACGAACTAGTGCTATTCTATTGATTCTATTAGAATCAAACAGAAAGTTTGATTCTAGATTCAAATATATTTGAATCTATTTATTGAATAGTGAAAAAGTCTTTTCTAAAATGACGTCTTGCATATGACTCATAGAAATAGTAGATAGACTAGCTAGAATCAAACTTTCACTGTTCTATCTACTATTGATTCTAGCTGGTCTAGAATCAATAGATTAGAATTCTAGAACCATATGCAAGACGTCACATACGAACTAGTGCTATTCTATTGATTCTAATAGAATGAAACAGAAAGTTTGATTCTAGATTCAAATAGATTTGAATCTATTTATTGAATAGTGAAAAAGTCTTTTCTAAAATGACGTCTTGCATATGACTCATAGAAATAGTAGATAGACTAGCTAGAATCAATAGATTAGAATTCTAGAACCATATGCAAGACGTCACATACGAACTAGTGCTATTCTATTGATTCTATTAGAATCAAACAGAAAGTTTGATTCTAGATTCAAATATATTTGAATCTATTTATTGAATAGTGAAAAAGTCTTTTCTAAAATGACGTCTTGCATATGACTCATAGAAATAGTAGATAGACTAGCTAGAATCAAACTTTCACTGTTCTATCTACTATTTATTCTAGCTGGTCTAGAATCAATAGATTAGAATTCTAGAACCATATGCAAGACGTCACATACGAACTAGTGCTATTCTATTGATTCTAATAGAATCAAACAGAAAGTTTGATTCTAGATTCAAATAGATTTGAATCTATTTATTGTATAGTGAAAAAGTCTTTTCTAAAATGACGTCTTGCATATGACTCATAGAAATAGTAGATAGACTAGCTAGAATCAAACTTTCACTGTTCTATCTACTATTGATTCTAGCTGGTCTAGAATCAATAGATTCGAATTCTAGAACCATATGCAAGACGTCACATACAAAATAGTGCTATTCTATTGATTCTATTAGAATCAAACAGAAAGTTTGATTCTAGATTCAAATAGATTTGAATCTATTTATTGAATAGTGGAAAAGTCTTTTCTAAAATGACGTCTTGCATATGACTCCTAGAAATAGTAGATAGACTAGCTAGAATCAAACTTTCACTGTTCTATCTACTATTTATTCTAGCTGGTCTAGAATCAATAGATTAGAATTCTAGAACCATATGCAAGACGTCACATACGAACTAGTGCTATTCTATTGATTCTATTAGAATCAAACAGAAAGTTTGATTCTAGATTCAAATAGATTTGAATCTATTTATTGAATAGTGAAAAAGTCTTTTCTAAAATGATGTCTTGCATATGACTCATAGAAATAGTAGATAGACTA
>NW_027064939.1:0-23860 GCF_032884065.1 Artemia franciscana
AATATCTTCATTTTTCGACGTAGCTATTACCCCCGAAAACTAAAACTTTTGAAATAGGAAAAGAGCCTTTAATCACATTCTTTACCATTTGCAATCATAAAATAGTCTAATATCTTCATTTTTTCCACAGACGTAGCTATTACCCCCGAAAACTAAAACTTTTGAAATAGGAAAAGAGCCTTTAATCACATTCTTTACCATTTGCAATCATAAAATAGTCTAATATCTTCATTTTTTCCACAGACGTAGCTATTACCCCGAAAACTAAAACTTTTGAAATAGGAAAAGAGCCTTTAATCACATTCTTTACCATTTGCAATCATAAAATAGTCTAATATCTTCATTTTTTCCACAGGTAGCTATTACCCCGAAAACTAAAACTTTTGAAATAGGAAAAGAGCCTTTAATCACATTCTTTACCATTTGCAATCATAAAATAGTCTAATATCTTCATTTTTTCCACAGGACGTAGCTATTACCCCGAAAACTAAAACTTTTGAAATAGGAAAAGAGCCTTTAATCACATTCTTTACCATTTGCAATCATAAAATAGTCTAATATCTTCATTTTTTCCACGACGTAGCTATTACCCCCGAAAACTAAAACTTTTGAAATAGGAAAAGAGCCTTTAATCACATTCTTTACCATTTGCAATCATAAAATAGTCTAATATCTTCATTTTTTCCACAGACGTAGCTATTACCCCCGAAAACTAAAACTTTTGAAATAGGAAAAGAGCCTTTAATCACATTCTTTACCATTTGCAATCATAAAATAGTCTAATATCTTCATTTTTTCCACAGACGTAGCTATTACCCCGAAAACTAAAACTTTTGAAATAGGAAAAGAGCCTTTAATCACATTCTTTACCATTTGCAATCATAAAATAGTCTAATATCTTCATTTTTTCCACAGACGTAGCTATTACCCCCGAAAACTAAAACTTTTGAAATAGGAAAAGAGCCTTTAATCACATTCTTTACCATTTGCAATCATAAAATAGTCTAATATCTTCATTTTTTCCACAGACGTAGCTATTACCCCCGAAAACTAAAACTTTTGAAATAGGAAAAGAGCCTTTAATCACATTCTTTACCATTTGCAATCATAAAATAGTCTAATATCTTCATTTTTTCCACAGACGTAGCTATTACCCCCGAAAACTAAAACTTTTGAAATAGGAAAAGAGCCTTTAATCACATTCTTTACCATTTGCAATCATAAAATAGTCTAATATCTTCATTTTTTCCACAGACGTAGCTATTACCCCGAAAACTAAAACTTTTGAAATAGGAAAAGAGCCTTTAATCACATTCTTTACCATTTGCAATCATAAAATAGTCTAATATCTTCATTTTTTCCACAGACGTAGCTATTACCCCGAAAACTAAAACTTTTGAAATAGGAAAAGAGCCTTTAATCACATTCTTTACCATTTGCAATCATAAAATAGTCTAATATCTTCATTTTTTCCACGACGTAGCTATTACCCCCGAAAACTAAAACTTTTGAAATAGGAAAAGAGCCTTTAATCACATTCTTTACCATTTGCAATCATAAAATAGTCTAATATCTTCATTTTTTCCACGACGTAGCTATTACCCCCGAAAACTAAAACTTTTGAAATAGGAAAAGAGCCTTTAATCACATTCTTTACCATTTGCAATCATAAAATAGTCTAATATCTTCATTTTTTCCACAGACGTAGCTATTACCCCCGAAAACTAAAACTTTTGAAATAGGAAAAGAGCCTTTAATCACATTCTTTACCATTTGCAATCATAAAATAGTCTAATATCTTCATTTTTTCCACAGACGTAGCTATTACCCCGAAAACTAAAACTTTTGAAATAGGAAAAGAGCCTTTAATCACATTCTTTACCATTTGCAATCATAAAATAGTCTAATATCTTCATTTTTTCCACAGACGTAGCTATTACCCCCGAAAACTAAAACTTTTGAAATAGGAAAAGAGCCTTTAATCACATTCTTTACCATTTGCAATCATAAAATAGTCTAATATCTTCATTTTTTCCACAGACGTAGCTATTACCCCCGAAAACTAAAACTTTTGAAATAGGAAAAGAGCCTTTAATCACATTCTTTACCATTTGCAATCATAAAATAGTCTAATATCTTCATTTTTTCCACGGACGTAGCTATTACCCCGAAAACTAAAACTTTTGAAATAGGAAAAGAGCCTTTAATCACATTCTTTACCATTTGCAATCATAAAATAGTCTAATATCTTCATTTTTTCCACAGACGTAGCTATTACCCCCGAAAACTAAAACTTTTGAAATAGGAAAAGAGCCTTTAATCACATTCTTTACCATTTGCAATCATAAAATAGTCTAATATCTTCATTTTTTCCACAGACGTAGCTATTACCCCGAAAACTAAAACTTTTGAAATAGGAAAAGAGCCTTTAATCACATTCTTTACCATTTGCAATCATAAAATAGTCTAATATCTTCATTTTTTCCACAGACGTAGCTATTACCCCCGAAAACTAAAACTTTTGAAATAGGAAAAGAGCCTTTAATCACATTCTTTACCATTTGCAATCATAAAATAGTCTAATATCTTCATTTTTTCCACAGACGTAGCTATTACCCTCGAAAACTAAAACTTTTGAAATAGGAAAAGAGCCTTTAATCACATTCTTTACCATTTGCAATCATAAAATAGTCTAATATCTTCATTTTTTCCACAGACGTAGCTATTACCCCCGAAAACTAAAACTTTTGAAATAGGAAAAGAGCCTTTAATCACATTCTTTACCATTTGCAATCATAAAATAGTCTAATATCTTCATTTTTTCCACAGACGTAGCTATTACCCCGAAAACTAAAACTTTTGAAATAGGAAAAGAGCCTTTAATCACATTCTTTACCATTTGCAATCATAAAATAGTCTAATATCTTCATTTTTTCCACAGACGTAGCTATTACCCCGAAAACTAAAACTTTTGAAATAGGAAAAGAGCCTTTAATCACATTCTTTACCATTTGCAATCATAAAATAGTCTAATATCTTCATTTTTTCCACAGACGTAGCTATTACCCCGAAAACTAAAACTTTTGAAATAGGAAAAGAGCCTTTAATCACATTCTTTACCATTTGCAATCATAAAATAGTCTAATATCTTCATTTTTTCCACGACGTAGCTATTACCCCCGAAAACTAAAACTTTTGAAATAGGAAAAGAGCCTTTAATCACATTCTTTACCATTTGCAATCATAAAATAGTCTAATATCTTCATTTTTTCCACAGACATAGCTATTACCCTCGAAAACTAAAACTTTTGAAATAGGAAAAGAGCCTTTAATCACATTCTTTACCATTTGCAATCATAAAATAGTCTAATATCTTCATTTTTTCCACAGACGTAGCTATTACCCCCGAAAACTAAAACTTTTGAAATAGGAAAAGAGCCTTTAATCACATTCTTTACCATTTGCAATCATAAAATAGTCTAATATCTTCATTTTTTCCACAGACGTAGCTATTACCCTCGAAAACTAAAACTTTTGAAATAGGAAAAGAGCCTTTAATCACATTCTTTACCATTTGCAATCATAAAATAGTCTAATATCTTCATTTTTTCCACAGACGTAGCTATTACCCCCGAAAACTAAAACTTTTGAAATAGGAAAAGAGCCTTTAATCACATTCTTTACCATTTGCAATCATAAAATAGTCTAATATCTTCATTTTTTCGACGGACGTAGCTATTACCCCCGAAAATAAAACTTTTGAAATAGGAAAAGAGCCTTTAATCACATTCTTTACCATTTGCAATCATAAAATAGTCTAATATCTTATTTTTTCCACGGACGAAGCTATTACTCCCGAAAACTAAAACTTTTGAAATAGGAAAAGAGCCTTTAATCACATTCTTTACCATTTGCAATCATAAAATAGTCTAATATCTTCATTTTTTCCACAGACGTAGCTATTACCCCGAAAACTAAAACTTTTGAAATAGGAAAAGAGCCTTTAATCACATTCTTTACCATTTGCAATCATAAAATAGTCTAATATCTTCATTTTTTCCACAGACGTAGCTATTACCCCGAAAACTAAAACTTTTGAAATAGGAAAAGAGCCTTTAATCACATTCTTTACCATTTGCAATCATAAAATAGTCTAATATCTTCATTTTTTCCACAGGTAGCTATTACCCCGAAAACTAAAACTTTTGAAATAGGAAAAGAGCCTTTAATCACATTCTTTACCATTTGCAATCATAAAATAGTCTAATATCTTCATTTTTTCCACAGACGTAGCTATTACCCCCGAAAACTAAAACTTTTGAAATAGGAAAAGAGCCTTTAATCACATTCTTTACCATTTGCAATCATAAAATAGTCTAATATCTTCATTTTTTCCACGGACGTAGCTATTACCCCCGAAAACTAAAACTTTTGAAATAGGAAAAGAGCCTTTAATCACATTCTTTACCATTTGCAATCATAAAATAGTCTAATATCTTCATTTTTTCCACGGACGTAGCTATTACCCCCGAAAACTAAAACTTTTGAAATAGGAAAAGAGCCTTTAATCACATTCTTTACCATTTGCAATCATAAAATAGTCTAATATCTTCATTTTTTCCACGGACGTAGCTATTACCCCGAAAACTAAAACTTTTGAAATAGGAAAAGAGCCTTTAATCACATTCTTTACCATTTGCAATCATAAAATAGTCTAATATCTTCATTTTTTCCACGGACGTAGCTATTACCCCCGAAAACTAAAACTTTTGAAATAGGAAAAGAGCCTTTAATCACATTCTTTACCATTTGCAATCATAAAATAGTCTAATATCTTCATTTTTTCCACGACGTAGCTATTACCCCCGAAAACTAAAACTTTTGAAATAGGAAAAGAGCCTTTAATCACATTCTTTACCATTTGCAATCATAAAATAGTCTAATATCTTCATTTTTTCCACAGACGTAGCTATTACCCCCGAAAACTAAAACTTTTGAAATAGGAAAAGAGCCTTTAATCACATTCTTTACCATTTGCAATCATAAAATAGTCTAATATCTTCATTTTTTCCACGACGTAGCTATTACCCCCGAAAACTAAAACTTTTGAAATAGGAAAAGAGCCTTTAATCACATTCTTTACCATTTGCAATCATAAAATAGTCTAATATCTTCATTTTTTCCACAGACGTAGCTATTACCCTCGAAAACTAAAACTTTTGAAATAGGAAAAGAGCCTTTAATCACATTCTTTACCATTTGCAATCATAAAATAGTCTAATATCTTCATTTTTTCCACAGGACGTAGCTATTACCCCCGAAAACTAAAACTTTTGAAATAGGAAAAGAGCCTTTAATCACATTCTTTACCATTTGCAATCATAAAATAGTCTAATATCTTCATTTTTTCCACAGACGTAGCTATTACCCCCGAAAACTAAAACTTTTGAAATAGGAAAAGAGCCTTTAATCACATTCTTTACCATTTGCAATCATAAAATAGTCTAATATCTTCATTTTTTCCACAGACATAGCTATTACCCTAAAACTAAAACTTTTGAAATAGGAAAAGAGCCTTTAATCACATTCTTTACCATTTGCAATCATAAAATAGTCTAATATCTTCATTTTTTCCACAGGACGTAGCTATTACCCCCGAAAACTAAAACTTTTGAAATAGGAAAAGAGCCTTTAATCACATTCTTTACCATTTGCAATCATAAAATAGTCTAATATCTTCATTTTTTCCACAGACGTAGCTATTACCCCGAAAACTAAAACTTTTGAAATAGGAAAAGAGCCTTTAATCACATTCTTTACCATTTGCAATCATAAAATAGTCTAATATCTTCATTTTTTCCACAGACGTAGCTATTACCCCGAAAACTAAAACTTTTGAAATAGGAAAAGAGCCTTTAATCACATTCTTTACCATTTGCAATCATAAAATAGTCTAATATCTTCATTTTTTCCACAGACGTAGCTATTACCCCGAAAACTAAAACTTTTGAAATAGGAAAAGAGCCTTTAATCACATTCTTTACCATTTGCAATCATAAAATAGTCTAATATCTTCATTTTTTCCACAGACGTAGCTATTACCCCCGAAAACTAAAACTTTTGAAATAGGAAAAGAGCCTTTAATCACATTCTTTACCATTTGCAATCATAAAATAGTCTAATATCTTCATTTTTTCCACAGACGTAGCTATTACCCTGAAAACTAAAACTTTTGAAATAGGAAAAGAGCCTTTAATCACATTCTTTACCATTTGCAATCATAAAATAGTCTAATATCTTCATTTTTTCCACAGGACGTAGCTATTACCCCCGAAAACTAAAACTTTTGAAATAGGAAAAGAGCCTTTAATCACATTCTTTACCATTTGCAATCATAAAATAGTCTAATATCTTCATTTTTTCCACAGACGTAGCTATTACCCCGAAAACTAAAACTTTTGAAATAGGAAAAGAGCCTTTAATCACATTCTTTACCATTTGCAATCATAAAATAGTCTAATATCTTCATTTTTTCCACAGACGTAGCTATTACCCTCGAAAACTAAAACTTTTGAAATAGGAAAAGAGCCTTTAATCACATTCTTTACCATTTGCAATCATAAAATAGTCTAATATCTTCATTTTTTCCACGACGTAGCTATTACCCCCGAAAACTAAAACTTTTGAAATAGGAAAAGAGCCTTTAATCACATTCTTTACCATTTGCAATCATAAAATAGTCTAATATCTTCATTTTTTCCACAGACGTAGCTATTACCCCCGAAAACTAAAACTTTTGAAATAGGAAAAGAGCCTTTAATCACATTCTTTACCATTTGCAATCATAAAATAGTCTAATATCTTCATTTTTTCCACAGACATAGCTATTACCCTCGAAAACTAAAACTTTTGAAATAGGAAAAGAGCCTTTAATCACATTCTTTACCATTTGCAATCATAAAATAGTCTAATATCTTCATTTTTTCCACAGACGTAGCTATTACCCCGAAAACTAAAACTTTTGAAATAGGAAAAGAGCCTTTAATCACATTCTTTACCATTTGCAATCATAAAATAGTCTAATATCTTCATTTTTTCCACAGACGTAGCTATTACCCCCGAAAACTAAAACTTTTGAAATAGGAAAAGAGCCTTTAATCACATTCTTTACCATTTGCAATCATAAAATAGTCTAATATCTTCATTTTTTCCACAGACGTAGCTATTACCCCGAAAACTAAAACTTTTGAAATAGGAAAAGAGCCTTTAATCACATTCTTTACCATTTGCAATCATAAAATAGTCTAATATCTTCATTTTTTCCACAGACGTAGCTATTACCCCGAAAACTAAAACTTTTGAAATAGGAAAAGAGCCTTTAATCACATTCTTTACCATTTGCAATCATAAAATAGTCTAATATCTTCATTTTTTCCACGGACGTAGCTATTACCCCCGAAAACTAAAACTTTTGAAATAGGAAAAGAGCCTTTAATCACATTCTTTACCATTTGCAATCATAAAATAGTCTAATATCTTCATTTTTTCCACAGACGTAGCTATTACCCCCGAAAACTAAAACTTTTGAAATAGGAAAAGAGCCTTTAATCACATTCTTTACCATTTGCAATCATAAAATAGTCTAATATCTTCATTTTTTCCACAGACGTAGCTATTACCCTCGAAAACTAAAACTTTTGAAATAGGAAAAGAGCCTTTAATCACATTCTTTACCATTTGCAATCATAAAATAGTCTAATATCTTCATTTTTTCCACAGACGTAGCTATTACCCCCGAAAACTAAAACTTTTGAAATAGGAAAAGAGCCTTTAATCACATTCTTTACCATTTGCAATCATAAAATAGTCTAATATCTTCATTTTTTCCACAGACGTAGCTATTACCCCCGAAAACTAAAACTTTTGAAATAGGAAAAGAGCCTTTAATCACATTCTTTACCATTTGCAATCATAAAATAGTCTAATATCTTCATTTTTTCCACGACGTAGCTATTACCCCCGAAAACTAAAACTTTTGAAATAGGAAAAGAGCCTTTAATCACATTCTTTACCATTTGCAATCATAAAATAGTCTAATATCTTCATTTTTTCCACGGACGTAGCTATTACCCCCGAAAACTAAAACTTTTGAAATAGGAAAAGAGCCTTTAATCACATTCTTTACCATTTGCAATCATAAAATAGTCTAATATCTTCATTTTTTCCACAGACGTAGCTATTACCCCCGAAAACTAAAACTTTTGAAATAGGAAAAGAGCCTTTAATCACATTCTTTACCATTTGCAATCATAAAATAGTCTAATATCTTATTTTTTCCACAGACGTAGCTATTACCCCGAAAACTAAAACTTTTGAAATAGGAAAAGAGCCTTTAATCACATTCTTTACCATTTGCAATCATAAAATAGTCTAATATCTTCATTTTTTCCACGGACGTAGCTATTACCCCCGAAAACTAAAACTTTTGAAATAGGAAAAGAGCCTTTAATCACATTCTTTACCATTTGCAATCATAAAATAGTCTAATATCTTCATTTTTTCCACAGACGTAGCTATTACCCAAAACTAAAACATTTGAAATAGGAAAAGAGCCTTTAATCACATTCTTTACCATTTGCAATCATAAAATAGTCTAATATCTTCATTTTTTCCACAGACATAGCTATTACCCTCGAAAACTAAAACTTTTGAAATAGGAAAAGAGCCTTTAATCACATTCTTTACCATTTGCAATCATAAAATAGTCTAATATCTTCATTTTTTCCACAGACGTAGCTATTACCCCCGAAAACTAAAACTTTTGAAATAGGAAAAGAGCCTTTAATCACATTCTTTACCATTTGCAATCATAAAATAGTCTAATATCTTCATTTTTTCCACAGACATAGCTATTACCCTCGAAAACTAAAACTTTTGAAATAGGAAAAGAGCCTTTAATCACATTCTTTACCATTTGCAATCATAAAACAGTCTAATATCTTCATTTTTCCACGGACGTAGCTATTACCCCCGAAAACTAAAACTTTTGAAATAGGAAAAGAGCCTTTAATCACATTCTTTACCATTTGCAATCATAAAATAGTCTAATATCTTCATTTTTTCCACGGACGTAGCTATTACCCCCGAAAACTAAAACTTTTGAAATAGGAAAAGAGCCTTTAATCACATTCTTTACCATTTGCAATCATAAAATAGTCTAATATCTTCATTTTTTCCACAGACGTAGCTATTACCCCGAAAACTAAAACTTTTGAAATAGGAAAAGAGCCTTTAATCACATTCTTTACCATTTGCAATCATAAAATAGTCTAATATCTTCATTTTTTCCACAGACATAGCTATTACCCTCGAAAACTAAAACTTTTGAAATAGGAAAAGAGCCTTTAATCACATTCTTTACCATTTGCAATCATAAAATAGTCTAATATCTTCATTTTTTCCACAGACGTAGCTATTACCCTCGAAAACTAAACTTTTGAAATAGGAAAAGAGCCTTTAATCACATTCTTTACCATTTGCAATCATAAAATAGTCTAATATCTTCATTTTTTCCACAGACGTAGCTATTACCCCGAAAACTAAAACTTTTGAAATAGGAAAAGAGCCTTTAATCACATTCTTTACCATTTGCAATCATAAAATAGTCTAATATCTTCATTTTTTCCACAGACGTAGCTATTACCCTCGAAAACTAAAACTTTTGAAATAGGAAAAGAGCCTTTAATCACATTCTTTACCATTTGCAATCATAAAATAGTCTAATATCTTCATTTTTTCCACAGACGTAGCTATTACCCCGAAAACTAAAACTTTTGAAATAGGAAAAGAGCCTTTAATCACATTCTTTACCATTTGCAATCATAAAATAGTCTAATATCTTCATTTTTTCCACAGACGTAGCTATTACCCCCGAAAACTAAAACTTTTGAAATAGGAAAAGAGCCTTTAATCACATTCTTTACCATTTGCAATCATAAAATAGTCTAATATCTTCATTTTTTCCACGACAGTAGCTATTACCCCCGAAAACTAAAACTTTTGAAATAGGAAAAGAGCCTTTAATCACATTCTTTACCATTTGCAATCATAAAATAGTCTAATATCTTCATTTTTTCCACAGACGTAGCTATTACCCCGAAAACTAAAACTTTTGAAATAGGAAAAGAGCCTTTAATCACATTCTTTACCATTTGCAATCATAAAATAGTCTAATATCTTCATTTTTTCCACGACGTAGCTATTACCCCCGAAAACTAAACTTTTGAAATAGGAAAAGAGCCTTTAATCACATTCTTTACCATTGCAATCATAAAATAGTCTAATATCTTCATTTTTTCCACAGGACGTAGCTATTACCCCGAAAACTAAAACTTTTGAAATAGGAAAAGAGCCTTTAATCACATTCTTTACCATTTGCAATCATAAAATAGTCTAATATCTTCATTTTTTCCACAGACGTAGCTATTACCCCCGAAAACTAAAACTTTTGAAATAGGAAAAGAGCCTTTAATCACATTCTTTACCATTTGCAATCATAAAATAGTCTAATATCTTCATTTTTCCACGACGTAGCTATTACCCCGAAAACTAAAACTTTTGAAATAGGAAAAGAGCCTTTAATCACATTCTTTACCATTTGCAATCATAAAATAGTCTAATATCTTCATTTTTTCAACAGACGTAGCTATTACCCCCGAAAACTAAAACTTTTGAAATAGGAAAAGAGCCTTTAATCACATTCTTTACCATTTGCAATCATAAAATAGTCTAATATCTTCATTTTTTCCACGGACGTAGCTATTACCCCCGAAAACTAAAACTTTTGAAATAGGAAAAGAGCCTTTAATCACATTCTTTACCATTTGCAATCATAAAATAGTCTAATATCTTCATTTTTTCCACGGACGTAGCTATTACCCTCGAAAACTAAAACTTTTGAAATAGGAAAAGAGCCTTTAATCACATTCTTTACCATGTGCAATCATAAAATAGTCTAATATCTTCATTTTTTCCACAGACGTAGCTATTACCCGAAAACTAAAACTTTTGAAATAGGAAAAGAGCCTTTAATCACATTCTTTACCATTTGCAATCATAAAATAGTCTAATATCTTCATTTTTTCCACAGACGTAGCTATTACCCCGAAAACTAAAACTTTTGAAATAGGAAAAGAGCCTTTAATCACATTCTTTACCATTTGCAATCATAAAATAGTCTAATATCTTCATTTTTTCCACAGGCATAGCTATTACCCTCGAAAACTAAAACTTTTGAAATAGGAAAAGAGCCTTTAATCACATTCTTTACCATTTGCAATCATAAAATAGTCTAATATCTTCATTTTTTCCACAGACGTAGCTATTACCCCCGAAAACTAAAACTTTTGAAATAGGAAAAGAGCCTTTAATCACATTCTTTACCATTTGCAATCATAAAATAGTCTAATATCTTCATTTTTTCCACAGACGTAGCTATTACCCCGAAAACTAAAACTTTTGAAATAGGAAAAGAGCCTTTAATCACATTCTTTACCATTTGCAATCATAAAATAGTCTAATATCTTCATTTTTTCCACGACGTAGCTATTACCCCCGAAAACTAAAACTTTTGAAATAGGAAAAGAGCCTTTAATCACATTCTTTACCATTTGCAATCATAAAATAGTCTAATATCTTCATTTTTTCCACAGACGTAGCTATTACCCCGAAAACTAAAACTTTTGAAATAGGAAAAGAGCCTTTAATCACATTCTTTACCATTTGCAATCATAAAATAGTCTAATATCTTCATTTTTTCCACGACGTAGCTATTACCCCGAAAACTAAAACTTTTGAAATAGGAAAAGAGCCTTTAATCACATTCTTTACCATTTGCAATCATAAAATAGTCTAATATCTTCATTTTTTCCACAGACGTAGCTATTACCCGAAAACTAAAACTTTTGAAATAGGAAAAGAGCCTTTAATCACATTCTTTACCATTTGCAATCATAAAATAGTCTAATATCTTCATTTTTTCCACGACGTAGCTATTACCCCCGAAAACTAAAACTTTTGAAATAGGAAAAGAGCCTTTAATCACATTCTTTACCATGTGCAATCATAAAATAGTCTAATATCTTCATTTTTTCCACAGACGTAGCTATTACCCTCGAAAACTAAAACTTTTGAAATAGGAAAAGAGCCTTTAATCACATTCTTTACCATTTGCAATCATAAAATAGTCTAATATCTTCATTTTTTCCACAGTAGCTATTACCCCCGAAAACTAAAACTTTTGAAATAGGAAAAGAGCCTTTAATCACATTCTTTACCATTTGCACTCATAAAATAGTCTAATATCTTCATTTTTTCCACAGACATAGCTATTACCCCCGAAAACTAAAACTTTTGAAATAGGAAAAGAGCCTTTAATCACATTCTTTACCATTTGCAATCATAAAATAGTCTAATATCTTCATTTTTTCCACAGACGTAGCTATTACCCCCGAAAACTAAAACTTTTGAAATAGGAAAAGAGCCTTTAATCACATTCTTTACCATTTGCAATCATAAAATAGTCTAATATCTTCATTTTTTCCACGGAAGTAGCTATTACCCCCGAAAACTAAAACTTTTGAAATAGGAAAAGAGCCTTTAATCACATTCTTTACCATTTGCAATCATAAAATAGTCTAATATCTTCATTTTTTCCACAGACGTAGCTATTACCCCCGAAAACTAAAACTTTTGAAATAGGAAAAGAGCCTTTAATCACATTCTTTACCATTTGCAATCATAAAATAGTCTAATATCTTATTTTTTCCACAGACGTAGCTATTACCCCGAAAACTAAAACTTTTGAAATAGGAAAAGAGCCTTTAATCACATTCTTTACCATTTGCAATCATAAAATAGTCTAATATCTTCATTTTTTCCACGGACGTAGCTATTACCCCCGAAAACTAAAACTTTTGAAATAGGAAAAGAGCCTTTAATCACATTCTTTACCATTTGCAATCATAAAATAGTCTAATATCTTCATTTTTTCCACAGACGTAGCTATTATCCTCAAAACTAAAACTTTTGAAATAGGAAAAGAGCCTTTAATCACATTCTTTACCATTTGCAATCATAAAATAGTCTAATATCTTCATTTTTTTCACAGACATAGCTATTACCCTAAAACTAAAACTTTTGAAATAGGAAAAGAGCCTTTAATCACATTCTTTACCATTTGCAATCATAAATAGTCTAATATCTTCATTTTTTCCACAGACGTAGCTATTAACCCCGAAAACTAAGACTTTTGAAATAGGAAAAGAGCCTTTAATTACATTCTTTACCATTTGCAATCATAAAATAGTCTAATATCCTCATTTTTTCCACAGACATAGCTATTACCCTCGAAAACTAAAACTTTTGAAATAGGAAAAGAGCCTTTAATCACATTCTTTACCATTTGCAATCATAAAATAGTCTAATATCTTCATTTTTTCCACGACGTAGCTATTACCCCCGAAAACTAAAACTTTTGAAATAGGAAAAGAGCCTTTAATCACATTCTTTACCATGTGCAATCATAAAATAGTCTAATATCTTCATTTTTTCCACAGACGTAGCTATTACCCGAAAACTAAAACTTTTGAAATAGGAAAAGAGCCTTTAATCACATTCTTTACCATTTGCAATCATAAAATAGTCTAATATCTTCATTTTTTCCACAGACGTAGCTATTACCCCGAAAACTAAAACTTTTGAAATAGGAAAAGAGCCTTTAATCACATTCTTTACCATTTGCAATCATAAAATAGTCTAATATCTCATTTTTTCACAGACATAGCTATTACCCTCGAAAACTAAAACTTTTGAAATAGGAAAAGAGCCTTTAATCACATTCTTTACCATTGCAATCATAAAATAGTCTAATATCTTCATTTTTTCCACAGACGTAGCTATTACCCTCGAAAACTAAACTTTTGAAATAGGAAAAGAGCCTTTAATCACATTCTTTACCATGCAATCATAAAACAGTCTAATATCTTCATTTTTTCCACAGACAGTAGCTATTACCCCGAAAACTAAAACTTTTGAAATAGGAAAAGAGCCTTTAATCACATTCTTTACCATTTGCAATCATAAAATAGTCTAATATCTTCATTTTTTCCACAGACGTAGCTATTACCCTCGAAAACTAAACTTTTGAAATAGGAAAAGAGCCTTTAATCACATTCTTTACCATTGCAATCATAAATAGTCTAATATCTTCATTTTTTCCACGGACGTAGCTATTACCCCCGAAAACTAAAACTTTTGAAATAGGAAAAGAGCCTTTAATCACATTCTTTACCATTTGCAATCATAAAATAGTCTAATATCTTCATTTTTTCCACGGACGTAGCTATTACCCCCGAAAACTAAGACTTTTGAAATAGGAAAAGAGCCTTTAATCACATTCTTTACCATTGCAATCATAAAATAGTCTAATATCTTCATTTTTTCCACAGGACGTAGCTATTACCCCCGAAAACTAAAACTTTTGAAATAGGAAAAGAGCCTTTAATCACATTCTTTACCATTTGCAATCATAAAATAGTCTAATATCTTCATTTTTTCCACAGACGTAGCTATTACCCCGAAAACTAAAACTTTTGAAATAGGAAAAGAGCCTTTAATCACATTCTTTACCATTTGCAATCATAAAATAGTCTAATATCTTCATTTTCCACGGACGTAGCTATTACCCCCGAAAACTAAACTTTTGAAATAGGAAAAGAGCCTTTAATCACATTCTTTACCATGTGCAATCATAAAATAGTCTAATATCTTCATTTTTTCTGGGACGTAGCTATTACCCCCGAAAACTAAAACTTTTGAAATAGGAAAAGAGCCTTTAATCACATTCTTTACCATTTGCAATCATAAAATAGTCTAATATCTTCATTTTTTCCACAGACGTAGCTATTACCCCGAAAACTAAACTTTTGAAATAGGAAAAGAGCCTTTAATCACATTCTTTACCATTGCAATCATAAAATAGTCTAATATCTTCATTTTTCCACGGACGTAGCTATTACCCCCGAAAACTAAAACTTTTGAAATAGGAAAAGAGCCTTTAATCACATTCTTTACCATTTGCAATCATAAAATAGTCTAATATCTTCATTTTTTCCACGGACGTAGCTATTACCCCCGAAAACTAAAACTTTTGAAATAGGAAAAGAGCCTTTAATCACATTCTTTACCATGTGCAATCATAAAATAGTCTAATATCTTCATTTTTCCACGGACGTAGCTATTACCCCCGAAAACTAAAACTTTTGAAATAGGAAAAGAGCCTTTAATCACATTCTTTACCATTTGCAATCATAAAATAGTCTAATATCTTCATTTTTTCCACGGACGTAGCTATTACCCCCGAAAACTAAAACTTTTGAAATAGGAAAAGAGCCTTTAATCACATTCTTTGCCATTTGCAATCATAAAATAGTCTAATATCTTCATTTTTTCCACAGACGTAGCTATTACCCCGAAAACTAAAACTTTTGAAATAGGAAAAGAGCCTTTAATCACATTCTTTACCATTTGCAATCATAAAATAGTCTAATATCTTCATTTTTTCCACAGACGTAGCTATTACCCTCGAAAACTAAAACTTTTGAAATAGGAAAAGAGCCTTTAATCACATTCTTTACCATTTGCAATCATAAAATAGTCTAATATCTTCATTTTTTCCACAGACGTAGCTATTACCCAAAACTAAAACTTTTGAAATAGGAAAAGAGCCTTTAATCACATTCTTTACCATTTGCAATCATAAAATAGTCTAATATCTTCATTTTTTCCACAGACGTAGCTATTATCCCCGAAAACTAAAACTTTTGAAATAGGAAAAGAGCCTTTAATCACATTCTTTACCATTTGCAATCATAAAATAGTCTAATATCTTCATTTTTTCCACAGACGTAGCTATTACCCCCGAAAACTAAAACTTTTGAAATAGGAAAAGAGCCTTTAATCACATTCTTTACCATTTGCAATCATAAAATAGTCTAATATCTTCATTTTTTCCACAGACGTAGCTATTACCCCAAAACTAAAACTTTTGAAATAGGAAAAGAGCCTTTAATCACATTCTTTACCATTTGCAATCATAAAATAGTCTAATATCTTCATTTTTCCACAGACGTAGCTATTACCCCCGAAAACTAAAACTTTTGAAATAGGAAAAGAGCCTTTAATCACATTCTTTACCATTTGCAATCATAAAATAGTCTAATATCTTCATTTTTTCCACGGACGTAGCTATTACCCCCGAAAACTAAAACTTTTGAAATAGGAAAAGAGCCTTTAATCACATTCTTTACCATTTGCAATCATAAAATAGTCTAATATCTTCATTTTTTCCACAGACGTAGCTATTACCCCCGAAAACTAAAACTTTTGAAATAGGAAAAGAGCCTTTAATCACATTCTTTACCATTTGCAATCATAAAATAGTCTAATATCTTCATTTTTTCCACAGACATAGCTATTACCCCGAAAACTAAAACTTTTGAAATAGGAAAAGAGCCTTTAATCACATTCTTTACCATTGCAATCATAAAATAGTCTAATATCTTCATTTTTTCCACAGACGTAGCTATTACCCTCGAAAACTAAAACTTTTGAAATAGGAAAAGAGCCTTTAATCACATTCTTTACCATTTGCAATCATAAAATAATCTAATATCTTCATTTTTTCCACAGACGTAGCTATTACCCTCGAAAACTAAAAATTTTGAAATAGGAAAAGAGCCTTTAATCACATTCTTTACCATTTGCAATCATAAAATAGTCTAATATCTTCATTTTTTCCACAGACGTAGCTATTACCCCCGAAAACTAAAACTTTTGAAATAGGAAAAGAGCCTTTAATCACATTCTTTACCATTTGCAATCATAAAATAGTCTAATATCTTCATTTTTTCCACAGACGTAGCTATTACCCCGAAAACTAAAACTTTTGAAATAGGAAAAGAGCCTTTAATCACATTCTTTACCATTTGCAATCATAAAATAGTCTAATATCTTCATTTTTTCCACAGACGTAGCTATTACCCTCGAAAACTAAACTTTTGAAATAGGAAAAGAGCCTTTAATCACATTCTTTACCATTTGCAATCATAAAATAGTCTAATATCTTCATTTTTTCCACGACGTAGCTATTACCCCCGAAAACTAAAACTTTTGAAATAGGAAAAGAGCCTTTAATCACATTCTTTACCATTTGCAATCATAAAATAGTCTAATATCTTCATTTTTTCCACAGACGTAGCTATTACCCTCGAAAACTAAAACTTTTGAAATAGGAAAAGAGCCTTTAATCACATTCTTTACCATTTGCAATCATAAAATAGTCTAATATCTTCATTTTTTCCACGGACGTAGCTATTACCCCCGAAAACTAAAACTTTTGAAATAGGAAAAGAGCCTTTAATCACATTCTTTACCATTTGCAATCATAAAATAGTCTAATATCTTCATTTTTTCCACAGACGTAGCTATTACCCCCGAAAACTAAAACTTTTGAAATAGGAAAAGAGCCTTTAATCACATTCTTTACCATTTGCAATCATAAAATAGTCTAATATCTTCATTTTTTCCACAGACGTAGCTATTACCCCGAAAACTAAAACTTTTGAAATAGGAAAAGAGCCTTTAATCACATTCTTTACCATTTGCAATCATAAAATAGTCTAATATCTTCATTTTTTCCACAGACGTAGCTATTACCCCCGAAAACTAAAACTTTTGAAATAGGAAAAGAGCCTTTAATCACATTCTTTACCATTTGCAATCATAAAATAGTCTAATATCTTCATTTTTTCCACAGACATAGCTATTACCCTCGAAAACTAAAACTTTTGAAATAGGAAAAGAGCCTTTAATCACATTCTTTACCATTTGCAATCATAAAATAGTCTAATATCTTCATTTTTTCCACAGACGTAGCTATTACCCCCGAAAACTAAAACTTTTGAAATAGGAAAAGAGCCTTTAATCACATTCTTTACCATTGCAATCATAAAATAGTCTAATATCTTCATTTTTTCCACGGACGTAGCTATTACCCGAAAACTAAAACTTTTGAAATAGGAAAAGAGCCTTTAATCACATTCTTTACCATTTGCAATCATAAAATAGTCTAATATCTTCATTTTTTCCACAGACGTAGCTATTACCCCCGAAAACTAAAACTTTTGAAATAGGAAAAGAGCCTTTAATCACATTCTTTACCATTTGCAATCATAAAATAGTCTAATATTCTCATTTTTTCACAGACATAGCTATTACCCTCGAAAACTAAAACTTTTGAAATAGGAAAAGAGCCTTTAATCACATTCTTTACCATATGCAATCATAAAATAGTCTAATATCTTCATTTTTTCCACAGACGTAGCTATTACCCTCGAAAACTAAACTTTTGAAATAGGAAAAGAGCCTTTAATCACATTCTTTACCATTGCAATCATAAAATAGTCTAATATCTTCATTTTTTCCACAGACGTAGCTATTACCCCGAAAACTAAAACTTTTGAAATAGGAAAAGAGCCTTTAATCACATTCTTTACCATTTGCAATCATAAAATAGTCTAATATCTTCATTTTTTCCACAGACGTAGCTATTACCCTCGAAAACTAAACTTTTGAAATAGGAAAAGAGCCTTTAATCACATTCTTTACCATTTGCAATCATAAAATAGTCTAATATCTTCATTTTTTCCACAGGACGTAGCTATTACCCCCGAAAACTAAAACTTTTGAAATAGGAAAAGAGCCTTTAATCACATTCTTTACCATTTGCAATCATAAAATAGTCTAATATCTTCATTTTTTCCACAGACGTAGCTATTACCCGAAAACTAAAACTTTTGAAATAGGAAAAGAGCCTTTAATCACATTCTTTACCATTTGCAATCATAAAATAGTCTAATATCTTCATTTTTTCCACGGACGTAGCTATTACTCCTGAAAACTAAAACTTTTGAAATAGGAAAAGAGCCTTTAATCGAATTCTTTACCATTTGCAATCATTAAAGAGTCTAATATCTTTATTTTTTCCACAGACGTAGCTATTAACCCGAAAACTAAAACTTTTGAAATAGGAAAAGAGCCTTTAATCACATTCTTTACCATTTGCAATCATAAAATAGTCTAATATCTTCATTTTTCCACGGACGTAGCTATTACCCCCGAAAACTAAACTTTTGAAATAGGAAAAGAGCCTTTAATCACATTCTTTACCATTGCAATCATAAAATAGTCTAATATCTTCATTTTTTCCACGGACGTAGCTATTACCCCCGAAAACTAAAACTTTTGAAATAGGAAAAGAGCCTTTAATCACATTCTTTACCATGTGCAATCATAAAATAGTCTAATATCTTCATTTTTTCCACAGACGTAGCTATTACCCCGAAAACTAAAACTTTTGAAATAGGAAAAGAGCCTTTAATCACATTCTTTACCATGTGCAATCATAAAATAGTCTAATATCTTCATTTTTTCCACAGACGTAGCTATTACCCCGAAAACTAAAACTTTTGAAATAGGAAAAGAGCCTTTAATCACATTCTTTACCATTTGCAATCATAAAATAGTCTAATATCTTCATTTTTTCCACGGACGTAGCTATTACCCCCGAAAACTAAAACTTTTGAAATAGGAAAAGAGCCTTTAATCACATTCTTTACCATTTGCAATCATAAAATAGTCTAATATCTTCATTTTTTCCACGGACGTAGCTATTACCCCCGAAAACTAAAACTTTTGAAATAGGAAAAGAGCCTTTAATCACATTCTTTACCATTTGCAATCATAAAATAGTCTAATATCTTCATTTTTTCCACAGACGTAGCTATTACCCCCGAAAACTAAAACTTTTGAAATAGGAAAAGAGCCTTTAATCACATTCTTTACCATTTGCAATCATAAAATAGTCTAATATCTTCATTTTTTCCACAGACGTAGCTATTACCCCCGAAAACTAAAACTTTTGAAATAGGAAAAGAGCCTTTAATCACATTCTTTACCATTTGCAATCATAAAATAGTCTAATATCTTCATTTTTTCCACAGACGCATAGCTATTACCCTCGAAAACTAAAACTTTTGAAATAGGAAAAGAGCCTTTAATCACATTCTTTACCATTTGCAATCATAAATAGTCTAATATCTTCATTTTTTCCACAGACGTAGCTATTACCCCCGAAAACTAAAACTTTTGAAATAGGAAAAGAGCCTTTAATCACATTCTTTACCATTTGCAATCATAAAATAGTCTAATATCTTCATTTTTTCCACAGACATAGCTATTACCCTAAAACTAAAACTTTTGAAATAGGAAAAGAGCCTTTAATCACATTCTTTACCATTTGCAATCATAAAAAGTCTAATATCTTCATTTTTTCCACAGACGTAGCTATTACCCCCGAAAACTAAAACTTTTGAAATAGGAAAAGAGCCTTTAATCACATTCTTTACCATTTGCAATCATAAAATAGTCTAATATCTTCATTTTTTCCACAGACGTAGCTATTACCCCGAAAACTAAAACTTTTGAAATAGGAAAAGAGCCTTTAATCACATTCTTTACCATTTGCAATCATAAAATAGTCTAATATCTTCATTTTTTCCACAGACGTAGCTATTACCCCGAAAACTAAAACTTTTGAAATAGGAAAAGAGCCTTTAATCACATTCTTTACCATTTGCAATCATAAAATAGTCTAATATCTTCATTTTTTCCACGGACGTAGCTATTACCCCGAAAACTAAAACTTTTGAAATAGGAAAAGAGCCTTTAATCACATTCTTT
Organism: Artemia franciscana; assembly: GCF_032884065.1. Lineage (NCBI taxonomy): Eukaryota > Metazoa > Arthropoda > Branchiopoda > Anostraca > Artemiidae > Artemia > Artemia franciscana. The sequence goes on from NW_027064939.1 coordinate 20,860, forward strand.
ACCATTTGCAATCATAAAATAGTCTAATATCTTCATTTTTTCCACAGACGTAGCTATTACCCCCGAAAACTAAAACTTTTGAAATAGGAAAAGAGCCTTTAATCACATTCTTTACCATTTGCAATCATAAAATAGTCTAATATCTTCATTTTTTCACAGACATAGCTATTACCCTCGAAAACTAAAACTTTTGAAAAAGAAAAAGAGCCTTTAATCACATTCTTTACCATTTATAATCATAAAATAGTCTAATATCTTCATTTTTTCCACAGACGTAGCTATTACCCCCGAAAACTAAAACTTTTGAAATAGGAAAAGAGCCTTTAATCACATTCTTTACCATTTGCAATCATGAAATAGTCTTATATCTTCATTTTTTCCACAGACATAGCTATTACCCTCGAAAACTAAAACTTTTGAAATAGGAAAAGAGCCTTTAATCACATTCTTTACCATTTGCAATCATAAAACAGTCTAATATCTTCATTTTTTCCACAGGACGTAGCTATTACCCCCGAAAACTAAAACTTTTGAAATAGGAAAAGAGCCTTTAATCACATTCTTTACCATTTGCAATCATAAAATAGTCTAATATCTTCATTTTTTCCACAGACGTAGCTATTACCCCGAAAACTAAAACTTTTGAAATAGGAAAAGAGCCTTTAATCACATTCTTTACCATTGCAATCATAAAATAGTCTAATATCTTCATTTTTTCCACAGACGTAGCTATTACCCTCGAAAACTAAACTTTTGAAATAGGAAAAGAGCCTTTAATCACATTCTTTACCATTGCAATCATAAAATAGTCTAATATCTTCATTTTTTCCACAGACGTAGCTATTACCCCGAAAACTAAAACTTTTGAAATAGGAAAAGAGCCTTTAATCACATTCTTTACCATTTGCAATCATAAAATAGTCTAATATCTTCATTTTTTCCACAGACGTAGCTATTACCCTCGAAAACTAAACTTTTGAAATAGGAAAAGAGCCTTTAATCACATTCTTTACCATTTGCAATCATAAAATAGTCTAATATCTTCATTTTTTCCACGGACGTAGCTATTACCCCCGAAAACTAAAACTTTTGAAATAGGAAAAGAGCCTTTAATCACATTCTTTACCATTTGCAATCATAAAATAGTCTAATATCTTCATTTTTTCCACAGACGTAGCTATTACCCCGAAAACTAAAACTTTTGAAATAGGAAAAGAGCCTTTAATCACATTCTTTACCATTTGCAATCATAAAATAGTCTAATATCTTCATTTTTTCCACAGGACGTAGCTATTACCCCGAAAACTAAAACTTTTGAAATAGGAAAAGAGCCTTTAATCACATTCTTTACCATTTGCAATCATAAAATAGTCTAATATCTTCATTTTTTCCACAGACGTAGCTATTACCCCGAAAACTAAAACTTTTGAAATAGGAAAAGAGCCTTTAATCACATTCTTTACCATTTGCAATCATAAAATAGTCTAATATCTTCATTTTTTCCACAGACGTAGCTATTACCCTCGAAAACTAAACTTTTGAAATAGGAAAAGAGCCTTTAATCACATTCTTTACCATTGCAATCATAAAATAGTCTAATATCTTCATTTTTTCCACAGGACGTAGCTATTACCCCCGAAAACTAAAACTTTTGAAATAGGAAAAGAGCCTTTAATCACATTCTTTACCATTTGCAATCATAAAATAGTCTAATATCTTCATTTTTTCCACGGACGTAGCTATTACCCCCGAAAACTAAAACTTTTGAAATAGGAAAAGAGCCTTTAATCACATTCTTTACCATTGCAATCATAAAATAGTCTAATATCTTCATTTTTTCCACGGACGTAGCTATTACCCCCGAAAACTAAAACTTTTGAAATAGGAAAAGAGCCTTTAATCACATTCTTTACCATTTGCAATCATAAAATAGTCTAAATATCTTCATGTTTTTCCACAGACGTAGCTATTACCCCCGAAAACTAAAACTTTTGAAATAGGAAAAGAGCCTTTAATCACATTCTTTACCATTTGCAATCATAAAATAGTCTAATATCTTCATTTTTTCCACAGACGTAGCTATTACCCTCGAAAACTAAAACTTTTGAAATAGGAAAAGAGCCTTTAATCACATTCTTTACCATTTGCAATCATAAAATAGTCTAATATCTTCATTTTTTCCACGGACGTAGCTATTACCCCGAAAACTAAAACTTTTGAAATAGGAAAAGAGCCTTTAATCACCTTCTTTACCATGTGCAATCATAAGATAGTCTAATATCTTCATGTTTTCCACGGACGTAGCTATTACCCCCGAAAACTAAAACTTTTGAAATACGAAAAGAGCCTTTAATCACATTCTTTACCATTTGCAATCATAAAAATAGTATAATATCTTCATTTTTTCCACGGACGTAGCTATTACCCCCAAAACTAAAACTTTTGAAATAGGAAAAGAGCCTTTAATCACATTCTTTGCCATGTGCAATCATAAAATAGTCTAATATCTTCATTTTTTCCACAGACGTAGCTATTACACCCGAAAACTAAAACTTTTGAAATAGGAAAAGAGCCTTTAATCACATTCTTTACTATTGCAATCATAAAAATAGTCTAATATCTTCATTTTTTCCACAGACGTAGCTATTACCCTCGAAAACTAATACTTTTGAAATAGGAAAAGAGCCTTTAATCACATTCTTTACCATTTGCAATCATAAATAGTCTAATATCTTCATGTTTCCTTGGACGTAGCTATTACCCCGAAAACTAAAACTTTTGAAATAGGAAAAGAGCCTTTAATCACATTCTTTACCATTTGCAATCATAAAATAGTCTAATATCTTCATTTTTTCCACGGACGTAGCTATTACCCCCGAAAACTAAAACTTTTGAAATAGGAAAAGAGCCTTTAATCACATTCTTTACCATGTGCAATCATAAAATAGTCTAATATCTTAAAAGAGCCTTTAATTTCTTTACCATTTGCAATCGTAGCTAT
>NW_027064940.1:0-23857 GCF_032884065.1 Artemia franciscana
GGAAAAATGAAGATATTAGACTATTTTATGATTGCACATGGTAAAGAATGTGATTAAAGGCTCTTTTCCTATTTCAAAAGTTTTCGTTTTCGAGGGTAATAGCTACGTATGTTGGAAAAATGAAGATATTAGACTATTTTATGATTGCACATGGTAAAGAAAGTGCTTAAAGGCTCTTTTCTTATTTCAAAATTTTAGTTTTTGAGCGTAATAGCTATGTTGAAAAAATGAAGATATTAGACTATTTTATGATTGCAAATGGTAAAGAATGTGATTAAAGGCTCTTTTCCTATGTCAAAAGTTTTAGTTTTCGAGGGTAATAGCTACTTATGTTGAAAAAATGAAGATATTAGACTATTTTATAATTGCACATGGTAAAGAAAGTGATTAAAGGCTCTTTTCCTATGTCAAAAGTTTTAGTTTTCGAGGGTAATAGCTACGTATGTTGAAAAAAATGAAGATATTAGACTATTTTATGATTGCAAATGGTAAAGAATGTGATTAAAGGCTCTTTTCCTATGTCAAAAGTTTTAGTTTTCGAGGGTAATAGCTACGTATGTTGAAAAAATGAAGATATTAGACTATTTTATGATTGCAAATGGTAAAGAATGTGATTAAAGGCTCTTTTCCTATGTCAAAAGTTTTAGTTTTCGAGGGTAATAGCTACGTATGTTGGAAAAATGAAGATATTAGACTATTTTATGATCGCACATGGTAAAGAAAGTGCTTAAAGGCTCTTTTTCTATTTCAAAAGTTTTAGTTTTTCGAGGGTAATAGCTACATATGTTGAAAAAATGAAGATATTAGACTATTTTATGATTGCAAATGGTAAAGAATGTGATTAAAGGCTCTTTTCCTATTTCAAAAGTTTTCGTTTTCGAGGGTAATAGCTACGTATGTTGGAAAAATGAAGATATTAGACTATTTTATGATTGCACATGCTAAAGAATGTGATTAAAGGCTCTTTTCCTATGTCAAAAGTTTTAGTTTTCGAGGGTAATAGCTACGTATGTTGGAAAAAATGAAGATATTAGACTATTTTATGATTGCACATGGTAAAGAAAGTGTTTAAAGGCTCTTTTCCAATTTCAAAAAATTTAGTTTTCGAGGGTAATAGCTACGTATGTTGAAAAAATGAAGATATTAGACTATTTTATAATTGCAAATGGTAACGAATGTGATTAAAGGCTCTTTTCCTATGTCAAAAGTTTTAGTTTTCGAGGGTAATAGCTACGTATGTTGGAAAAATGAAGATATTAGACTATTTTATGATTGCACATGGTAAAGAATGTGATTAAAGGCTCTTTTCCTATGTCAAAAGTTTTAGTTTTCGAGAGTAATAGCTACGTATGTTGGAAAAATGAAGATATTAGACTATTTTATGATTGCACATGGTAAAGAAAGTGCTTAAAGGCTCTTTTTCTATTTCAAAAGTTTTAGTTTTCGAGGGTAATAGCTACGTATGTTGGAAAAATGAAGATATTAGACTATTTTATGATTGCACATGGTAAAGAAAGTGCTTAAAGGCTCTTTTCCTATTTCAAAAGTTTTAGTTTTTCGAGGGTAATAGCTACGTATGTTGAAAAAATGAAGATATTAGACTATTTTATAATTGCAAATGGTAACGAATGTGATTAAAGGCTCTTTTCCTATGTCAAAAGGTTTAGTTTTCGAGGGCAATAGCTACGTATGTTGAAAAAATGAAGATATTAGACTATTTTATGATTGCACATGGTATAGAATGTGATTAAAGGCTCTTTTCCTATTTCAAAAGTTTAAGTTTTCGAGGGTAATAGCTACGTATGTTGGAAAAATGAAGATATTAGACTATTTTATGATTGCACATGGTAAAGAATGTGATTAAAGGCTCTTTTCCTATTTCAAAAGTTTTAGTTTTTGAGGGTAATAGCTACGTATGTTGGAAAAATGAAGAAATTAGACTTTTTTATGATTGCACATGGTAAAGAAAGTGCTTAAAGGCTCTTTTCCTATTTCAAAAGTTTTAGTTTTCGAGGGTAATAGCTACGTATGTTCAAAAAATGAAGATATTAGACTATTTTATGATTGCAAATGGTAAAGAATGTGATTAAAGGCTCTTTTCCTATGTCAAAAGTTGTAGTTTTCGAGGGTAATAGCTACGTATGTTGAAAAAATGAAGATATTAGACTATTTTATAATTGCAAATGGTAAAGAAAGTGATTAAAGGCTCTTTTCCTATGTCAAAAGTTTTAGTTTTCGAGGGTAATAGCTACGTATGTTGAAAAAATGAAGATATTAGACTATTTTTTTTGATTGCACATGGTATAGAATGTGATTAAAGGCTCTTTTCCTATTTCAAAAGTTTAAGTTTTCGAGGGTAATAGCTACGTATGTTGGAAAAATGAAGATATTAGACTATTTTATGATTGCACATGGTAAAGAATGTGATTAAAGGCTCTTTTCCTATTTCAAAAGTTTTAGTTTTCGAGGGTAATAGCTACGTATGTTGGAAAAATGAAGATATTAGACTTTTTTATGATTGCACATGGTAAAGAAAGTGCTTAAAGGCTCTTTTCCTATTTCAAAAGTTTTAGTTTTCGAGGGTAATAGCTACGTATGTTCAAAAAATGAAGATATTAGACTATTTTATTATTGCAAAAGGTAAAGAATGTGATTAAAGGCTCTTTTCCTATGTCAAAAGTTTTAGTTGTCGAGGGTAATAGCTACGTATGTTGAAAAAATGAAGATATTAGACTATTTTATAATTGCAAATGGTAAAGAAAGTGATTAAAGGCTCTTTTCCTATGTCAAAAGTTTTAGTTTTCGAGGGTAATAGCTACGTATGTTGAAAAATGAAGATATTAGACTATTTTATGATTGCAAATGGTAAAGAATGTGATTAAAGGCTCTTTTCCTATGTCAAAAGTTTTAGTTTTCGAGGGTAATAGCTACGTATGTTGAAAAAATGAAGATATTAGACTATTTTATAATTGCAAATGGTAAAGAATGTGATTAAAGGCTCTTTTCCTATTTCAAAAGTTTTCGTTTTCGAGGGTAATAGCTACGTGTGTTGGAAAAATGAAGATATTAGACTATTTTATGATTGCACATGGTAAAGAATGTGATTAAAGGCTCTTTTCCTATGTCAAAAGTTTTAGTTTTCGAGGGTAATAGCTACGTATGTTGGAAAAATGAAGATATTAGACTATTTTATGATTGCACATGGTAAAGAAAGTGCTTAAAGGCTCTTTTCCTATTTCAAAAGTTTTAGCTTTCGAGGGTAATAGCTACGTATGTTGAAAAAATGAAGATATTAGACTATTTTATAATTGAAAATGGTAACGAATGTGATTAAAGGCTCTTTTCCTATGTCAAAAGTTTTAGTTTTCGAGGGTAATAGCTACGTATGTTGGAAAAATGAAGATATTAGACTATTTCATGATTGCACATGGTAAAGAATGTGATTAAAGGCTCTTTTCCTATGTCAAAAGTTTTAGTTTTCGAGGGTAATAGCTACGTATGTTGGAAAAATGAAGATATTAGACTATTTTATGATTGCACAAGGTAACGAATGTGATTAAAGGCTCTTTTTCTATGTCAAAAGTTTTAGTTTTCGAGGGTAATAGCTACGTATGTTGGAAAAATGAAGATATTTGACTATTTTATGATTGCACATGGTAAAGAAAGTGCTTAAAGGCTCTTTTCCTATTTCAAAAGTTTTAGTTTTCGAGGGTAATAGCTACGTATGTTGAAAAAATGAAGATATTAGACTATTTTATGATTGCAAATGGTAAAGAATGTGATTAAAGGCTCTTATCCTATTTCAAAAGTTTTCGTTTTCGAGGGTAATAGCTACGTATGTTGGAAAAATGAAGATATTAGACTATTTTATGATTGCATATGGTAAAGAATGTGATTAAAGTCTCTTTTCCTATGTCAAAAGTTTTAGTTTTCGAGGGTAATACCTACGTATGTTGAAAAAATGAAGATATTAGACTATTTTATGATTGCAAATGGTAAAGAATGTGATTAAAGGCTCTTTTTCTATGTCAAAAGTTTTAGTTTTCGAGGGTAATAGCTACGTATGTTGAAAAAATGAAGATATTAGACTATTTTATAATTGCACATGGTAAAGAATGTGATTAAAGGCTCTTTTCCTATTTCAAAAGTTTTAGTTTTCGAGGGTAATAGCTACGTATGTTGGAAAAAATGAAGATATTAGACTATTTTATGATTGCAGATGGTAAAGAATGTGATTAAAGGCTCTTTTCCTATGTCAAAAGTTTTAGTTTTCGAGGGTAATAGCTACGTATGTTGAAAAAATGAAGATATTAGACTATTTTATAATTGCAAATGGTAACGAATGTGATTAAAGGCTCTTTTCCTATGTCAAAAGTTTTAGTTTTCGAGGGTAATAGCCACGTATGTTGAAAAAATGAAGATATTAGACTATTTTATGATTGCACATGGTAAAGAATGTGATTAAAGGCTCTTTTCCTATTTCAAAAGTTTAAGTTTTCGAGGGTAATAGCTACGTATGTTGAAAAATTGAAGATATTAGACTATTTTATGATTGCAAATGGTAAAGAATGTGATTAAAGGCTCTTTTCCTATGTCAAAAGTTTTGGTTTTCGAGGGTAATAGCTAAGTATGTTGAAACAATGAAGATATTAGACTATTTTATGATTTTAATTGGTAAAGAATGTGATTAAAGGCTCTTTTCCTATGTCAAAAGTTTTAGTTTTCGAGGGTAATAGCTACGTATGTTGAAAAAATGAAGATGTTAGACTATTTTATGATTGCAAATGGTAAAGAATGTGATTAAAGGCTCTTTTCCTATGTCAAAAGTTTTAGTTTTCGAGGGTAATAGCTACGTATGTTGAAAAAATGAAGATATTAGACTATTTTATGATTGCAAATGGTAAAGGATGTGATTAAAGGCTCTTTTCCTATGTCAAAAGTTTTAGTTTTCGAGGTTAATAGCTACGCATGTTGAAAAAATTAAGATATTAGAATATTTTATAATTGCAAATGGTAACGAATGTGATTAAAGGCTCTTTTCCTATTTCAAAAGTTTTAGTTTTCGAGGGTAATAGCTACGTATGTTGGTAAAATGAAGATATTAGACTATTTTATGATTGCACATGGTAAAGAAAGTGCTTAAAGGCTCTTTTCCTATTTCAAAAGTTTTAGTTTTCGAGGGTAATACCTACGTATGTTGAAAAAATGAAGATATTAGACTATTTTATGATTGCAAATGGTAAAGAATGTGATTAAAGGCTCTTTTTCTATGTCAAAAGTTTTAGTTTTCGAGGGTAATAGCTACGTATGTTGAAAAAATGAAGATATTAGACTATTTTATAATTGCACATGGTAAAGAATGTGATTAAAGGCTCTTTTCCAATTTCAAAAGTTTTAGTTTTCGAGGGTAATAGCTACGTATGCTGGAAAAATGAAGATATTAGACTATTTTATGATTGCAGATGGTAAAGAATGTGATTAAAGGCTCTTTTTCTATGTCAAAAGTTTAAGTTTTCAAGGGTAATAGCTACGTATGTTGGAAAAATGAAGATATTAGACTATTTTATGATTGCACATGGTAAAGAATGTGATTAAAGGCTCTTTTCCTATTTCAAAAGTTTTAGTTTTCGAGGGTAATAGCTACGTATGTTGGAAAAATGAAGATATTAGACTATTTTATGATTGCACATGGTAAAGAAAGTGCTTAAAGGCTCTTTTCCTATTTCAAAATTTTAGTTTTTGAGCGTAATAGCTATGTTGAAAAAATGAAGATATTAGACTATTTTATGATTGCAAATGGTAAAGAATGTGATTAAAGGCTCTTTTCCTATTTCAAAAGTTTTCGTTTTTCAGGGTAATAGCTACGTATGTTGAAAAAATGAAGATATTAGACTATTTTATGATTGCAAATGGTAAAGAATGTGATTAAAGGCTCTTTTCCTATGTCAAAAGTTTTAGTTTTCGAGGGTAATAGCTACGTATGTTGGAAAAATGAAGATATTAGACTATTTTATGATCGCACATGGTAAAGAAAGTGCTTAAAGGCTCTTTTCCTATTTCAAAAGTTTTAGTTTTCGAGGGTAATAGCTACATATGTTGAAAAAATGAAGATATTAGACTATTTTATGATTGCAAATGGTAAAGAATGTGATTAAAGGCTCTTTTCCTATTTCAAAAGTTTTCGTTTTCGAGGGTAATAGCTACGTATGTTGGAAAAATGAAGATATTAGACTATTTTATGATTGCACATGCTAAAGAATGTGATTAAAGGCTCTTTTCCTATGTCAAAAGTTTTAGTTTTCGAGGGTAATAGCTACGTATGTTGGAAAAATGAAGATATTAAACTATTTTATGATTGCACATGGTAAAGAAAGTGCTTAAAGGCTCTTTTCCAATTTCAAAAGTTTTAGTTTTCGAGGGTAATAGCTACGTATGTTGAAAAATTTGAAGATATTAGACTATTTTATAATTGCAAATTTCAAGCTATACGTAGCTATTTCATGATTGCACATGGTAAAGAATGTGATTAAAGGCTCTTTTCCTATGTCAAAAGTTTTAGTTTTCGAGGGTAATAGCTACGTATGTTGGAAAAAATGAAGATATTAGACTATTTTATGATTGCACATGGTAAAGAAAGTGCTTAAAGGCTCTTTTCCTATTTCAAAAGTTTTAGTTTTCGAGGGTAATAGCTACGTATGTTGAAAAAATGAAGATATTAGACTATTTTATAATTGCAAATGGTAACGAATGTGATTAAAGGCTCTTTTCCTATGTCAAAAGTTTTAGTTTTCGAGGGTAATAGCTACGTATGTTGGAAAAATGAAGATATTAGACTATTTTATGATTGCACACGGTAAAGAAAGTGCTTAAAGGCTCTTTTTCTATTTCAAAAGTTTTAGTTTTCGAGGGTAATAGCTACGTATGTTGGAAAAATGAAGATATTAGACTATTTTATGATTGCACATGGTAAAGAAAGTGCTTAAAGGCTCTTTTCCTATTTCAAAAGTTTTAGTTTTCGAGGGTAATAGCTACGTATGTTGAAAAAATGAAGATATTAGACTATTTTATAATTGCAAATGGTAACGAATGTGATTAAAGGCTCTTTTCCTATGTCAAAAGTTTTAGTTTTCGAGGGTAATAGCTACGTATGTTGAAAAAATGAAGATATTAGACTATTTTATGATTGCACATGGTATAGAATGTGATTAAAGGCTCTTTTCATATTTCAAAAGTTTAAGTTTTCGAGGGTAATAGCTACGTATGTTGAAAAAATGAAGATATTAGACTATTTTATGATTGCAAATGGTAAAGAATGTGATTAAAGGCTCTTTTCCTATTTCAAAAGTTTTAGTTTTCGAGGGTAATAGCTACGTATGTTGGAAAAATGAAGATATTAGACTTTTTTATGATTGCACATGGTAAAGAAAGTGCTTAAAGGCTCTTTTCCTATTTCAAAAGTTTTAGTTTTCGAGGGTAATAGCTACGTATGTTCAAAAAATGAAGATATTAGACTATTTTATGATTGCAAATGGTAAAGAATGTGATTAAAGGCTCTTTTCCTATGTCAAAAGTTTTAGTTTTCGAGGGTAATAGCTACGTATGTTGAAAAAATGAAGATATTAGACTATTTTATAATTGCAAATGGTAAAGAAAGTGATTAAAGGCTCTTTTCCTATGTCAAAAGTTTTAGTTTTCGAGGGTAATAGCTACGTATGTTGAAAAAATGAAGATATTAGACTATTTTATGATTGCAAATGGTAAAGAATGTGATTAAAGGCTCTTTTCCTATGTCAAAAGTTTTAGTTTTCGAGGGTAATAGCTACGTATGTTGAAAAAATGAAGATATTAGACTATTTTATGATTGCAAATGGTAAAGAATGTGATTAAAGGCTCTTTTCCTATTTCAAAAGTTTTCGTTTTCGAGGGTAATAGCTACGTATGTTGGAAAAATGAAGATATTAGACTATTTTATGATTGCACATGGTAAAGAATGTGATTAAAGGCTCTTTTCCTATGTCAAAAGTTTTAGTTTTCGAGGGTAATAGCTACGTATGTTGGAAAAATGAAGATATTAGACTATTTTATGATTGCACATGGTAAAGAAAGTGCTTAAAGGCTCTTTTCCTATTTCAAAAGTTTTAGCTTTCCAGGGTAATAGCTACGTATGTTGAACAAAATGAAGATATTAGACTATTTTATAATTGCAAATGGTAACGAATGTGATTAAAGGCTCTTTTCCTATGTCAAAAGTTTTAGTTTTCGAGGGTAATAGCTACGTATGTTGGAAAAATGAAGATATTAGACTATTTTATGATTGCACATGGTAAAGAATGTGATTAAAGGCTCTTTTCCTATGTCAAAAGTTTTAGTTTTCGAGGGTAATAGCTACGTATGTTGGAAAAATGAAGATATTAGACTATTTTATGATTGCACAAGGTAACGAATGTGATTAAAGGCTCTTTTTCTATTTGAAAAGTTTTAGCTTTCGAGGGTAATAGCTACGTATGTTGAAAAAATGAAGATATTAGACTATTTTATAATTGCAAATGGTAACGAATGTGATTAAAGGCTCTTTTCCTATGTCAAAAGTTTTAGTTTTCGAGGGTAATAGCTACGTATGTTGGAAAAATGAAGATATTAGACTATTTCATGATTGCACATGGTAAAGAATGTGATTAAAGGCTCTTTTCCTATGTCAAAAGTTTTAGTTTTCGAGGGTAATAGCTACGTATGTTGGAAAAATGAAGATATTAGACTATTTTATGATTGCACAAGGTAACGAATGTGATTAAAGGCTCTTTTTCTATGTCAAAAGTTTTAGTTTTCGAGGGTAATAGCTACGTATGTTGGAAAAATGAAGATATTTGACTATTTTATGATTGCACATGGTAAAGAAAGTGCTTAAAGGCTCTTTTCCTATTTCAAAAGTTTTAGTTTTCGAGGGTAATAGCTACGTATGTTGAAAAAATGAAGATATTAGACTATTTTATGATTGCAAATGGTAAAGAATGTGATTAAAGGCTCTTATCCTATTTCAAAAGTTTTCGTTTTCGAGGGTAATAGCTACGTATGTTGGAAAAATGAAGATATTAGACTATTTTATGATTGCATATGGTAAAGAATGTGATTAAAGTCTCTTTTCCTATGTCAAAAGTTTTAGTTTTCGAGGGTAATACCTACGTATGTTGAAAAAATGAAGATATTAGACTATTTTATGATTGCAAATGGTAAAGAATGTGATTAAAGGCTCTTTTTCTATGTCAAAAGTTTTAGTTTTCGAGGGTAATAGCTACGTATGTTGAAAAAATGAAGATATTAGACTATTTTATAATTGCACATGGTAAAGAATGTGATTAAAGGCTCTTTTCCTATTTCAAAAGTTTTAGTTTTCGAGGGTAATAGCTACGTATGTTGGAAAAATGAAGATATTAGACTATTTTATGATTGCAGATGGTAAAGAATGTGATTAAAGGCTCTTTTCCTATGTCAAAAGTTTTAGTTTTCGAGGGTAATAGCTACGTATATTGAAAAAATGAAGATATTAGACTATTTTATAGTTGCAAATGGTAACGAATGTGATTAAAGGCTCTTTTCCTATGTCAAAAGTTTTAGTTTTCGAGGGTAATAGCCACGTATGTTGAAAAAATGAAGATATTAGACTATTTTATGATTGCACATGGTAAAGAATGTGATTAAAGGCTCTTTTCCTATTTCAAAAGTTTAAGTTTTCGAGGGTAATAGCTACGTATGTTGAAAAATTGAAGATATTAGACTATTTTATGATTGCAAATGGTAAAGAATGTGATTAAAGGCTCTTTTCCTATGTCAAAAGTTTTGGTTTTCGAGGGTAATAGCTAAGTATGTTGAAACAATGAAGATATTAGACTATTTTATGATTTTAATTGGTAAAGAATGTGATTAAATTCTCTTTTCCTATGTCAAAAGTTTTAGTTTTCGAGGGTAATAGCTACGTATGTTGAAAAAATGAAGATGTTAGACTATTTTATGATTGCAAATGGTAAAGAATGTGATTAAAGGCTCTTTTCCTATGTCAAAAGTTTTAGTTTTCGAGGGTAATAGCTACGTATGTTGAAAAAATGAAGATATTAGACTATTTTATGATTGCAAATGGTAAAGGATGTGATTAAAGGCTCTTTTCCTATGTCAAAAGTTTTAGTTTTCGAGCGTAATAGCTACGCATGTTGAAAAAATGAAGATATTAGACTATTTTATAATTGCAAATGGTAACGAATGTGATTAAAGGCTCTTTTCCTATTTCAAAAGTTTTAGTTTTCGAGGGTAATAGCTACGTATGTTGGTAAAATGAAGATATTAGACTATTTTATGATTGCACATGGTAAAGAAAGTGCTTAAAGGCTCTTTTCCTATTTCAAAAGTTTTAGTTTTCGAGGGTAATACCTACGTATGTTGAAAAAATGAAGATATTAGACTATTTTATGATTGCAAATGGTAAAGAATGTGATTAAAGGCTCTTTTTCTATGTCAAAAGTTTTAGTTTTCGAGGGTAATAGCTACGTATGTTGAAAAAATGAAGATATTAGACTATTTTATAATTGCACATGGTAAAGAATGTGATTAAAGGCTCTTTTCCAATTTCAAAAGTTTTAGTTTTCGAGGGTAATAGCTACGTATGCTGGAAAAATGAAGATATTAGACTATTTTATGATTGCAGATTGTAAAGAATGTGATTAAAGGCTCTTTTCCTATGTCAAAAGTTTAAGTTTTCAAGGGTAATAGCTACGTATGTTGGAAAAATGAAGATATTAGACTATTTTATGATTGCACATGGTAAAGAATGTGATTAAAGGCTCTTTTCCTATTTCAAAAGTTTTAGTTTTCGAGGTTAATAGCTACGTATGTTGGAAAAATGAAGATATTAGACTATTTTATGATTGCACATGGTAAAGAAAGTGCTTAAAGGCTCTTTTCCTATTTCAAAATTTTAGTTTTTGAGCGTAATAGCTATGTTGAAAAAATGAAGATATTAGACTATTTTATGATTGCAAATGGTAAAGAATGTGATTAAAGGCTCTTTTCCTATTTCAAAAGTTTTCGTTTTTGAGGGTAATAGCTACGTATGTTGAAAAAATGAAGATATTAGACTATTTTATGATTGCAAATGGTAAAGAATGTGATTAAAGGCTCTTTTCCTATGTCAAAAGTTTTAGTTTTCGAGGGTAATAGCTACGTATGTTGGAAAAATGAAGATATTAGACTATTTTATGATCGCACATGGTAAAGAAAGTGCTTAAAGGCTCTTTTCCTATTTCAAAAGTTTTAGTTTTCGAGGGTAATAGCTACATATGTTGAAAAAATGAAGATATTAGACTATTTTATGATTGCAAATGGTAAAGAATGTGATTAAAGGCTCTTTTCCTATTTCAAAAGTTTTCGTTTTCGAGGGTAATAGCTACGTATGTTGAAAAAAATGAAGATATTAGACTATTTTATGATTGCACATGCTAAAGAATGTGATTAAAGGCTCTTTTCCTATGTCAAAAGTTTTAGTTTTCGAGGGTAATAGCTACGTATGTTGGAAAAATGAAGATATTAAACTATTTTATGATTGCACATGGTAAAGAAAGTGCTTAAAGGCTCTTTTCCAATTTCAAAAGTTTTAGTTTTCGAGGGTAATAGCTACGTATGTTGAAAAATTTGAAGATATTAGACTATTTTATAATTGCAAATTTCAAGCTATACGTAGCTATTTCATGATTGCACATGGTAAAGAATGTGATTAAAGGCTCTTTTCCTATGTCAAAAGTTTTAGTTTTCGAGGGTAATAGCTACGTATGTTGGAAAAATGAAGATATTAGACTATTTTATGATTGCACATGGTAAAGAAAGTGCTTAAAGGCTCTTTTCCTATTTCAAAAGTTTTAGTTTTCGAGGGTAATAGCTACGTATGTTGAAAAAATGAAGATATTAGACTATTTTATAATTGCAAATGGTAACGAATGTGATTAAAGGCTCTTTTCCTATGTCAAAAGTTTTAGTTTTCGAGGGTAATAGCTACGTATGTTGGAAAAATGAAGATATTAGACTATTTTATGATTGCACACGGTAAAGAAAGTGCTTAAAGGCTCTTTTTCTATTTCAAAAGTTTTAGTTTTCGAGGGTAATAGCTACGTATGTTGGAAAAATGAAGATATTAGACTATTTTATGATTGCACATGGTAAAGAAAGTGCTTAAAGGCTCTTTTCCTATTTCAAAAGTTTTAGTTTTCGAGGGTAATAGCTACGTATGTTGAAAAAATGAAGATATTAGACTATTTTATAATTGCAAATGGTAACGAATGTGATTAAAGGCTCTTTTCCTATGTCAAAAGTTTTAGTTTTCGAGGGTAATAGCTACGTATGTTGAAAAAATGAAGATATTAGACTATTTTATGATTGCACATGGTAAAGAATGTGATTAAAGGCTCTTTTCATATTTCAAAAGTTTAAGTTTTCGAGGGTAATAGCTACGTATGTTGGAAAAATGAAGATATTAGACTATTTTATGATTGCACATGGTAAAGAATGTGATTAAAGGCTCATTTCCTATTTCAAAAGTTTTAGTTTTCGAGGGTAATAGCTACGTATGTTGGAAAAATGAAGATATTAGACTTTTTTATGATTGCACATGGTAAAGAAAGTGCTTAAAGGCTCTTTTCCTATTTCAAAAGTTTTAGTTTTCGAGGGTAATAGCTACGTATGTTCAAAAAATGAAGATATTAGACTATTTTATGATTGCAAATGGTAAAGAATGTGATTAAAGGCTCTTTTCCTATGTCAAAAGTTTTAGTTTTCGAGGGTAATAGCTACGTATGTTGAAAAAATGAAGATATTAGACTATTTTATAATTGCAAATGGTAAAGAAAGTGATTAAAGGCTCTTTTCCTATGTCAAAAGTTTTAGTTTTCGAGGGTAATAGCTACGTATGTTGAAAAAATGAAGATATTAGACTATTTTATGATTGCAAATGGTAAAGAATGTGATTAAAGGCTCTTTTCCTATGTCAAAAGTTTTAGTTTTCGAGGGTAATAGCTACGTATGTTGAAAAAATGAAGATATTAGACTATTTTATGATTGCAAATGGTAAAGAATGTGATTAAAGGCTCTTTTCCTATTTCAAAAGTTTTCGTTTTCGAGGGTAATAGCTACGTATGTTGGAAAAAATGAAGATATTAGACTATTTTATGATTGCACATGGTAAAGAATGTGATTAAAGGCTCTTTTCCTATGTCAAAAGTTTTAGTTTTCGAGGGTAATAGCTACGTATGTTGGAAAAATGAAGATATTAGACTATTTTATGATTGCACATGGTAAAGAAAGTGCTTAAAGGCTCTTTTCCCATTTCAAAAGTTTTAGCTTTCCAGGGTAATAGCTACGTATGTTGAAAAAATGAAGATATTAGACTATTTTATAATTGCAAATGGTAACGAATGTGATTAAAGGCTCTTTTCCTATGTCAAAAGTTTTAGTTTTCGAGGGTAATAGCTACGTATGTTGGAAAAATGAAGATATTAGACTATTTTATGATTGCACATGGTAAAGAATGTGATTAAAGGCTCTTTTCCTATGTCAAAAGTTTTAGTTTTCGAGGGTAATAGCTACGTATGTTGGAAAAATGAAGATATTAGACTATTTTATGATTGCACAAGGTAACGAATGTGATTAAAGGCTCTTTTTCTATGTCAAAAGTTTTAGTTTTCGAGGGTAATAGCTACGTATGTTGGAAAAATGAAGATATTAGACTATTTTATGATTGCACATGGTAAAGAAAGTGCTTAAAGGCTCTTTTCCTATTTCAAAAGTTTTAGTTTTCGAGGGTAATAGCTACGTATGTTGAAAAAATGAAGATATTAGACTATTTTATGATTGCAAATGGTAAAGAATGTGATTAAAGGCTCTTTTCCTATTTCATAAATTTTCGTTTTCGAGGGTAATAGCTACGTATGTTGGAAAAATGAAGATATTAGACTATTTTATGATTGCATATGGTAAAGAATGTGATTAAAGTCTCTTTTCCTATGTCAAAAGTTTTAGTTTTCGAGGGTAATACCTACGTATGTTGAAAAAATGAAGATATTAGACTATTTTATGATTGCAAATGGTAAAGAATGTGATTAAAGGCTCTTTTTCTATGTCAAAAGTTTTAGTTTTCGAGGGTAATAGCTACGTATGTTGAAAAAATGAAGATATTAGACTATTTTATAATTGCACATGGTAAAGAATGTGATTAAAGGCTCTTTTCCAATTTCAAAAGTTTTAGTTTTCGAGGGTAATAGCTACGTATGCTGGAAAAATGAAGATATTAGACTATTTTATGATTGCAGATGGTAAAGAATGTGATTGAAGGCTCTTTTCCTATGTCAAAAGTTTAAGTTTTCAAGGGTAATAGCTACGTATGTTGGAAAAATGAAGATATTAGACTATTTTATGATTGCACATGGTAAAGAATGTGATTAAAGGCTCTTTTCCTATTTCAAAAGTTTTAGTTTTCGAGGGTAATAGCTACGTATGTTGGAAAAATGAAGATATTAGACTATTTTATGATTGCACATGGTAAAGAAAGTGCTTAAAGGCTCTTTTCCTATTTCAAAATTTTAGTTTTTGAGCGTAATAGCTATGTTGAAAAAATGAAGATATTAGACTATTTTATGATTGCAAATGGTAAAGAATGTGATTAAAGGCTCTTTTCCTATTTCAAAAGTTTTCGTTTTCGAGGGTAATAGCTACGTGTGTTGGAAAAATGAAGATATTAGACTATTTTATGATTGCACATGGTAAAGAATGTGATTAAAGGCTCTTTTCCTATGTCAAAAGTTTTAGTTTTCGAGGGTAATAGCTACGTATGTTGGAAAAATGAAGATATTAGACTATTTTATGATTGCACATGGTAAAGAAAGTGCTTAAAGGCTCTTTTCCTATTTCAAAAGTTTTAGCTTTCGAGGGTAATAGCTACGTATGTTGAAAAAATGAAGATATTAGACTATTTTATAATTGCAAATGGTAACGAATGTGATTAAAGGCTCTTTTCCTATGTCAAAAGTTTTAGTTTTCGAGGGTAATAGCTACGTATGTTGGAAAAAATGAAGATATTAGACTATTTTATGATTGCACATGGTAAAGAATGTGATTAAAGGCTCTTTTCCTATGTCAAAAGTTTTAGTTTTCGAGGGTAATAGCTACGTATGTTGGAAAAATGAAGATATTAGACTATTTTATGATTGCACAAGGTAACGAATGTGATTAAAGGCTCTTTTTCTATGTCAAAAGTTTTAGTTTTCGAGGGTAATAGCTACGTATGTTGGAAAAAATAAAGATATTAGACTATTTTATGATTGCACATGGTAAAGAAAGTGCTTAAAGGCTCTTTTCCTATTTCAAAAGTTTTAGTTTTCGAGGGTAATAGCTACGTATGTTGAAAAAATGAAGATATTAGACTATTTTATGATTGCAAATGGTAAAGAATGTGATTAAAGGCTCTTTTCCTATTTCAAAAGTTTTCGTTTTCGAGGGTAATAGCTACGTATGTTGGAAAAATGAAGATATTAGACTACTTTATGATTGCATATGGTAAAGAATGTGATTAAAGTCTCTTTTCCTATGTCAAAAGTTTTAGTTTTCGAGGGTAATACCTACGTATGTTGAAAAAATGAAGATATTAGACTATTTTATGATTGCAAATGGTAAAGAATGTGATTAAAGGCTCTTTTTCTATGTCAAAAGTTTTAGTTTTCGAGGGTAATAGCTACGTATGTTGAAAAAATGAAGATATTAGACTATTTTATGATTGCACATGGTAAAGAATGTGATTAAAGGCTCTTTTCCTATTTCAAAAGTTTTAGTTTTCGAGGGTAATAGCTACGTATGTTGAAAAAATGAAGATATTAGACTATTTTATGATTGCAGATGGTAAAGAATGTGATTAAAGGCTCTTTTCCTATGTCAAAAGTTTTAGTTTTCGAGGGTAATAGCTACGTATGTTGAAAAAATGAAGATATTAGACTATTTTATGATTGCACATGGTAAAGAATGTGATTAAAGGCTCTTTTCCTATTTCAAAAGTTTTAGTTTTCGAGGGTAATAGCTACGTATGTTGGAAAAATGAAGATATTAGACTATTTTATGATTGCACATGGTAAAGAATGTGATTAAAGGCTCTTTTCCTTATTTCAAAAGTTTTAGTTTTTGAGGGTAATAGCTATGTTGAAAAAATGAAGATATTAGACTATTTTATGATTGCACATGGTAAAGAATGTGATTAAAGGCTCTTTTCCTATGTCAAAAGTTTTAGTTTTCGAGGGTAATAGCTACGTATGTTGAAAAAATGAAGATATTAGACTATTTTATGATTGCAAATGGTAAAGAATGTGATTAAAGGCTCTTTTCCTATGTCAAAAGTTTTAGTTTTCGAGGGTAATAGCTACGTATGTTGAAAAAATGAAGATATTAGACTATTTTATGATTGCAAATGGTAAAGAATGTGATTAAAGGCTCTTTTCCTATGTCAAAAGTTTTAGTTTTCGAGGGTAATAGCTACGTATGTTGAAAAAATGAAGATATTAGACTATTTTATGATTGCAAATGGTAAAGAATGTGATTAAAGGCTCTTTTCCTATGTCAAAAGTTTTAGTTTTCGAGGGTAATAGCTACGTATGTTGGAAAAAATGAAGATATTAGACTATTTTATGATTGCACATGGTAAAGAATGTGATTAAAGGCTCTTTTCCTATTTCAAAAGTTTTAGTTTTCGAGGGTAATAGCTACGTATGTTGAAAAAATGAAGATATTAGACTATTTTATGATTGCAAATGGTAAAGAATGTGATTAAAGGCTCTTTTCCTATGTCAAAAGTTTTAGTTTTCGAGGGTAATAGCTACGTATGTTGGAAAAATGAAGATATTAGACTATTTTATGATTGCACATGGTAAAGAATGTGATTAAAGGCTCTTTTCCTATGTCAAAAGTTTTAGTTTTCGAGGGTAATAGCTACGTATGTTGGAAAAATGAAGATATTAGACTATTTTATGATTGCACATGGTAAAGAAAGTGTTTAAAGGCTCTTTTCCAATTTCAAAAGTTTTAGTTTTCGAGGGTAATAGCTACGTATGTTGAAAAAATGAAGATATTAGACTATTTTATAATTGCAAATGGTAACGAATGTGATTAAAGGCTCTTTTCCTATGTCAAAAGTTTTAGTTTTCGAGGGTAATAGCTACGTATGTTGGAAAAATGAAGATATTAGACTATTTTATGATTGCACATGGTAAAGAATGTGATTAAAGGCTCTTTTCCTATGTCAAAAGTTTTAGTTTTCGAGGGTAATAGCTACGTATGTTGGAAAAATGAAGATATTAGACTATTTTATGATTGCACATGGTAAAGAAAGTGCTTAAAGGCTCTTTTTCTATTTCAAAAGTTTTAGTTTTCGAGGGTAATAGCTACGTATGTTGGAAAAATGAAGATATTAGACTATTTTATGATTGCACATGGTAAAGAAAGTGCTTAAAGGCTCTTTTCCTATTTCAAAAGTTTTAGTTTTCGAGGGTAATAGCTACGTATGTTGAAAAAATGAAGATATTAGACTATTTTATAATTGCAAATGGTAACGAATGTGATTAAAGGCTCTTTTCCTATGTCAAAAGGTTTAGTTTTCGAGGGTAATAGCTACGTATGTTGAAAAAATGAAGATATTAGACTATTTTATGATTGCACATGGTATAGAATGTGATTAAAGGCTCTTTTCCTATTTCAAAAGTTTAAGTTTTCGAGGGTAATAGCTACGTATGTTGGAAAAATGAAGATATTAGACTATTTTATGATTGCACATGGTAAAGAATGTGATTAAAGGCTCTTTTCCTATTTCAAAAGTTTTAGTTTTTGAGGGTAATAGCTACGTATGTTGGAAAAATGAAGAAATTAGACTTTTTTATGATTGCACATGGTAAAGAAAGTGCTTAAAGGCTCTTTTCCTATTTCAAAAGTTTTAGTTTTCGAGGGTAATAGCTACGTATGTTCAAAAAATGAAGATATTAGACTATTTTATGATTGCAAATGGTAAAGAATGTGATTAAAGGCTCTTTTCCTATGTCAAAAGTTGTAGTTTTCGAGGGTAATAGCTACGTATGTTGAAAAAATGAAGATATTAGACTATTTTATAATTGCAAATGGTAAAGAAAGTGATTAAAGGCTCTTTTCCTATGTCAAAAGTTTTAGTTTTCGAGGGTAATAGCTACGTATGTTGAAAAAATGAAGATATTAGACTATTTTATGATTGCAAATGGTAAAGAATGTGATTAAAGGCTCTTTTCCTATTTCAAAAGTTTTAGTTTTCGAGGGTAATAGCTACGTATGTTGAAAAAATGAAGATATTAGACTATTTTATGATTGCACATGGTAAAGAATGTGATTAAAGGCTCTTTTCCTATTTCAAAAGTTTTAGTTTTCGAGGGTAATAGCTACGTATGTTGGAAAAATGAAGATATTAGACTATTTTATGATTGCACATGGTAAAGAATGTGATTAAAGGCTCTTTTCCTATTTCAAAAGTTTTAGTTTTCGAGGGTAATAGCTACGTATGTTGAAAAAATGAAGATATTAGACTATTTTATGATTGCAAATGGTAAAGAATGTGATTAAAGGCTCTTTTCCTATTTCAAAAGTTTTAGTTTTCGAGGGTAATAGCTACGTATGTTGAAAAAATGAAGATATTAGACTATTTTATGATTGCAATGGTAAAGAATGTGATTAAAGGCTCTTTTCCTATGTCAAAAGTTTTAGTTTTCGAGGGTAATAGCTACGTATGTTGAAAAAATGAAGATATTAGACTATTTTATGATTGCAAATGGTAAAGAATGTGATTAAAGGCTCTTTTCCTATGTCAAAAGTTTTAGTTTTCGAGGGTAATAGCTACGTATGTTGAAAAAATGAAGATA
Organism: Artemia franciscana; assembly: GCF_032884065.1. Classification (NCBI taxonomy): domain Eukaryota; kingdom Metazoa; phylum Arthropoda; class Branchiopoda; order Anostraca; family Artemiidae; genus Artemia; species Artemia franciscana. The sequence goes on from NW_027064940.1 coordinate 18,948, forward strand.
TTAGACTATTTTATGATTGCAAATGGTAAAGAATGTGATTAAAGGCTCTTTTCCTATGTCAAAAGTTTTAGTTTTCGAGGGTAATAGCTACGTATGTTGAAAAAATGAAGATATTAGACTATTTTATGATTGCAAATGGTAAAGAATGTGATTAAAGGCTCTTTTCCTATTTCAAAAGTTTTCGTTTTCGAGGGTAATAGCTACGTATGTTGGAAAAATGAAGATATTAGACTATTTTATGATTGCACATGGTAAAGAATGTGATTAAAGGCTCTTTTCCTATGTCAAAAGTTTTAGTTTTCGAGGGTAATAGCTACGTATGTTGAAAAAATGAAGATATTAGACTATTTTATGATTGCAAATGGTAAAGAAAGTGATTAAAGGCTCTTTTCCTATTTCAAAAGTTTTAGCTTTTCGAGGGTAATAGCTACGTATGTTGAAAAAATGAAGATATTAGACTATTTTATATTGCACATGGTAAAGAATGTGATTAAAGGCTCTTTTCCTATGTCAAAAGTTTTAGTTTTCGAGGGTAATAGCTACGTATGTTGGAAAAATGAAGATATTAGACTATTTTATGATTGCACATGGTAAAGAATGTGATTAAAGGCTCTTTTCCTATGTCAAAAGTTTTAGTTTTCGAGGGTAATAGCTACGTATGTTGGAAAAATGAAGATATTAGACTATTTTATGATTGCACAAGGTAAAGAATGTGATTAAAGGCTCTTTTCCTATTTCAAAAGTTTTAGTTTTCGAGGGTAATAGCTACGTATGTTGAAAAAATGAAGATATTTGACTATTTTATGATTGCACATGGTAAAGAATGTGATTAAAGGCTCTTTTCCTATTTCAAAAGTTTTAGTTTTCGAGGGTAATAGCTACGTATGTTGAAAAAATGAAGATATTAGACTATTTTATGATTGCAATGGTAAAGAATGTGATTAAAGGCTCTTTTCCTATTTCAAAAGTTTTAGTTTTCGAGGGTAATAGCTACGTATGTTGGAAAAAATGAAGATATTAGACTATTTTATGATTGCATATGGTAAAGAATGTGATTAAAGGCTCTTTTCCTATGTCAAAAGTTTTAGTTTTCGAGGGTAATAGCTACGTATGTTGAAAAAATGAAGATATTAGACTATTTTATAATTGCAAATGGTAAAGAATGTGATTAAAGGCTCTTTTCCTATGTCAAAAGTTTTAGTTTTCGAGGGTAATAGCTACGTATGTTGAAAAAATGAAGATATTAGACTATTTTATGATTGCACATGGTAAAGAATGTGATTAAAGGCTCTTTTCCTATGTCAAAAGTTTTAGTTTTCGAGGGTAATAGCTACGTATGTTGAAAAAATGAAGATATTAGACTATTTTATGATTGCAAATGGTAAAGAATGTGATTAAAGGCTCTTTTCCTATGTCAAAAGTTTTAGTTTTCGAGGGTAATAGCTACGTATGTTGAAAAAATGAAGATATTAGACTATTTTATGATTGCACATGGTAAAGAATGTGATTAAAGGCTCTTTTCCTATTTCAAAAGTTTTAGTTTTCGAGGGTAATAGCTACGTATGTTGAAAAAATGAAGATATTAGACTATTTTATGATTGCACATGGTAAAGAATGTGATTAAAGGCTCTTTTCCTATTTCAAAAGTTTAAGTTTTCGAGGGTAATAGCTACGTATGTTGAAAAATGAAGATATTAGACTATTTTATGATTGCAAATGGTAAAGAATGTGATTAAAGGCTCTTTTCCTATGTCAAAAGTTTTAGTTTTCGAGGGTAATAGCTAAGTATGTTGAAAAAATGAAGATATTAGACTATTTTATGATTGCAAATGGTAAAGAATGTGATTAAAGGCTCTTTTCCTATGTCAAAAGTTTTAGTTTTCGAGGGTAATAGCTACGTATGTTGAAAAAATGAAGATATTAGACTATTTTATGATTGCAAATGGTAAAGAATGTGATTAAAGGCTCTTTTCCTATGTCAAAAGTTTTAGTTTTCGAGGGTAATAGCTACGTATGTTGAAAAAATGAAGATATTAGACTATTTTATGATTGCAAATGGTAAAGAATGTGATTAAAGGCTCTTTTCCTATGTCAAAAGTTTTAGTTTTCGAGGGTAATAGCTACGTATGTTGAAAAAATGAAGATATTAGACTATTTTATGATTGCACATGGTAACGAATGTGATTAAAGGCTCTTTTCCTATTTCAAAAGTTTTAGTTTTCGAGGGTAATAGCTACGTATGTTGAAAAAATGAAGATATTAGACTATTTTATGATTGCAAATGGTAAAGAATGTGATTAAAGGCTCTTTTCCTATGTCAAAAGTTTTAGTTTTCGAGGGTAATAGCTACGTATGTTGAAAAAATGAAGATATTAGACTATTTTATGATTGCACATGGTAAAGAATGTGATTAAAGGCTCTTTTCCTATTTCAAAAGTTTTAGTTTTCGAGGGTAATAGCTACGTATGTTGGAAAAATGAAGATATTAGACTATTTTATGATTGCACATGGTAAAGAATGTGATTAAAGGCTCTTTTCCTATGTCAAAAGTTTTAGTTTTCGAGGGTAATAGCTACGTATGTTGGAAAAATGAAGATATTAGACTATTTTATGATTGCACATGGTAAAGAATGTGATTAAAGGCTCTTTTCCTATTTCAAAAGTTTTAGTTTTCGAGGGTAATAGCTACGTATGTTGAAAAAATGAAGATATTAGACTATTTTATGATTGCACATGGTAAAGAATGTGATTAAAGGCTCTTTTCCTATGTCAAAAGTTTTAGTTTTCGAGGGTAATAGCTACGTATGTTGAAAAAATGAAGATATTAGACTATTTTATGATTGCAAATGGTAAAGAATGTGATTAAAGGCTCTTTTCCTATTTCAAAAGTTTTAGTTTTCGAGGGTAATAGCTACGTATGTTGAAAAAATGAAGATATTAGACTATTTTATGATTGCAAATGGTAACGAATGTGATTAAAGGCTCTTTTCCTATGTCAAAAGTTTTAGTTTTCGAGGGTAATAGCTACGTATGTTGGAAAAATGAAGATATTAGACTATTTTATGATTGCACATGGTAAAGAAAGTGCTTAAAGGCTCTTTTCGTATTTCAAAAGTTTTAGTTTTCGAGGGTAATAGCTACGTATGTTGAAAAAATGAAGATATTAGACTATTTTATGATTGCAAATGGTAAAGAATGTGATTAAAGGCTCTTTTCCTATTTCAAAAGTTTTAGTTTTCGAGGGTAATAGCTACGTAGTTGAAAAAATGAAGATATTAGACTATTTTATGATTGCACATGGTAAAGAATGTGATTAAAGGCTCTTTTCCTATTCAAAAGTTTTAGTTTTCGAGGGTAATAGCTACGTATGTTGGAAAAATGAAGATATTAGACTATTTTATGATTGCACATGGTAAAGAATGTGATTAAAGGCTCTTTTCCTATTTCAAAAGTTTTAGTTTTCGAGGGTAATAGCTACGTATGTTGAAAAATTAAGATATTAGACTATTTTATGATTGCACATGGTAAAGAAAGTGCTTAAAGGCTCTTTTCCTATGTCAAAAGTTTTAGTTTTCGAGGGTAATAGCTACGTATGTTGAAAAAATGAAGATATTAGACTATTTTATGATTGCAAATGGTAAAGAATGTGATTAAAGGCTCTTTTCCTATTCAAAAGTTTTAGTTTTCGAGGGTAATAGCTACGTATGTTGAAAAAATGAAGATATTAGACTATTTTATAATTGCAAATGGTAAAGAATGTGATTAAAGGCTCTTTTCCTATGTCAAAAGTTTTAGTTTTCGAGGGTAATAGCTACGTATGTTGAAAAAATGAAGATATTAGACTATTTTATGATTGCACAATGGTAAAGAATGTGATTAAAGGCTCTTTTCCTATTTCAAAAGTTTTAGTTTTCGAGGGTAATAGCTACGTATGTTGGAAAAATGAAGATATTAGACTATTTTATGATTGCACATGGTAAAGAAAGTGCTTAAAGGCTCTTTTCCTATTTCAAAAGTTTTAGTTTTCGAGGGTAATAGCTACGTATGTTGAAAAAATGAAGATATTAGACTATTTTATAATTGCAAATGGTAACGAATGTGATTAAAGGCTCTTTTCCTATGTCAAAAGTTTTAGTTTTCGAGGGTAATAGCTACGTAGGTTGAAAAAATGAAGATATTAGACTATTTTATGATTGCACATGGTAAAGAATGTGATTAAAGGCTCTTTTCCTATTTCAAAAGTTTAAGTTTTCGAGGGTAATAGCTACGTATGTTGGAAAAATGAAGATATTAGACTATTTTATGATTGCAAATGGTAAAGAATGTGATTAAAGGCTCTTTTCCTATTTCAAAAGTTTTAGTTTTCGAGGGTAATAGCTACGTATGTTGGAAAAATGAAGATATTAGACTATTTTATGATTGCACATGGTAAAGAAAGTGCTTAAAGGCTCTTTTCCTATTTCAAAAGTTTTAGTTTTCGAGGGTAATAGCTACGTATGTTGAAAAAATGAAGATATTAGACTATTTTATGATTGCAAATGGTAAAGAATGTGATTAAAGGCTCTTTTCCTATGTCAAAAGTTTTAGTTTTCGAGGGTAATAGCTACGTATGTTGAAAAAATGAAGATATTAGACTATTTTATAATTGCAAATGGTAAAGAAAGTGATTAAAGGCTCTTTTCCTATGTCAAAAGTTTTAGTTTTCGAGGGTAATAGCTACGTATGTTGGAAAAAATGAAGATATTAGACTATTTTATGATTGCACATGGTAAAGAATGTGATTAAAGGCTCTTTTCCTATGTCAAAAGTTTTAGTTTTCGAGGGTAATAGCTACGTATGTTGAAAAAATGAAGATATTAGACTATTTTATGATTGCAAATGGTAAAGAATGTGATTAAAGGCTCTTTTCC
>NW_027064941.1:0-23855 GCF_032884065.1 Artemia franciscana
TGTTTATTATCTGACACAGAAATTATTAAAGCATGTCAATTAGCTGAACAAGCAGGAATTGATTTTGTTAAAACATCAACTGGGTTTAGTAAAGCAGGAGCAACAACGGGGAATGTAAAATTAATGAAAGAAACAGTTGGTCAACGTTTACAAGTTAAAGCGGCGGGGGGCATTCGTAGTAAAGCTAATGTTTTGGCAATGATTGAAGCAGGAGCGACCCGGATTGGAACTAGTGGGGGAGTCGCTATTATGCAAGATGAAGCAAGAAATACAAAATTCCACATTTTTGTAGATAAGAGCTTAAAATTTCTAGAGTAGGGTTCAGTAGGGAATCTGACCGTGTGATTTTCGTTAAGATTCTGCGACTTTTAGGACGTGTTTTCCCTATTTTCTAAAACAAGGCAAATTTTTCTCAGGCTCGTAACTTTTGATGGGTGAAATTAAACTTGATGAAACTTGTATATGCTATTTAGGAGAATAATACTGCAACTGGGTTAGCAACTGGGGTTAACCTAATGAGGTTAGCAACTGGTTTTGTATTAAATCAGGAGTTAAGCAGGGTTGTGTTCTATCCCCCTTTATATGGATCATTTTGATGGACTTCGTCTTTAGGAGCACAGGAAAGGCAATTGGAGACCATGGAATCAAATGGGGAGGAAGAACGCTCCTGGACTTAGATTATGCTGATGATTTACGCATATTAGATGTAAGTATGAGCAAAATGAACGAAATTTTAGAGGTTTTACGAGTTCAGGGTGCTAAAATAGGCTTGAAAATTAATGTTAAGAAGACTAAGTCAATAAGGCTTGGAAGAAGTGAAGATGAACAGGTGACATTAGGTAACGAAAAGATTGATCAGGTTGGGAGCTTCAGTTACCTAGGTAGTATTTTTAGTAAAGATGGTGGGAGCAGTGAAGATGTTAAAAGTAGAATAGCTAAGGCCCAGGGTGTTTTTTCATAGTTAAAAAAGTTTGGAAGAATAGAAAGATAAGTCTATCAACCAAGATTAGAATATTGGAAGCTACAGTGATGACAGTGGTCAAATATGGCTCTGAAGCATGGGCACACCGAAAAGCAGATGAAAATCTACTAGATGTTTTCCAGAGAAATTGCCTACGGATTGTTCTGGGAACCCGGCTGACTGGCCGTATTTCAAACAGTAGGTTGTAAGAAAAGTGTGGTTCAATCCCGCTTTCTGGGGCTATAATGAAAGAAAGGTTGAGATGGCTAGGCCACGTTCTACGGATGAAGGATGACATATTACCGAAGATTGTCCTTTTTGGCCAACCGTCTGGGGCTACACGGAAAGCAGGTCGTCCTTGTCTGGGTTGGGAGGATGTCATAAATAAAGATTTAAAGGAAATGGGAACTTCCTGGGAGGGTGTAAAGAGGGAGGTTTAAATAGATTAGGTTGGAGGAGGAGCGTGCGTAGCTGTGTTGGCCTCAGGCGGCTTGGTGCTGCAGTGAGTTATTAGCAGTAGTAGTAGTAGTAGTAGTATACTCAAATGATTCGGGTTACAGTGGTCCGAGTTGCAGTGATAACTAGCTATAATAGAGAACGAACTCTAGACCACAGTAAAATTAATAGATGCAACCTAGTAAAAGTTGGACACGGCCAATGATAAAAAGTCATGGTATCATCAGTAGCTGCTTACTACAAAAAATATATTAAAGAACTAGCTGCTGGTGTGGCGCTTCGCACCATACCAACAGCTAGTTGGCGGGGGCGCTTCGAGCCCCCCCAAGGCTTCCTGCGCGTGTAAGTCATTACGTGCCATATTAGTTACGCGCCATTGTAGTTATGTCCCTGTGTCCCACCTGTTTACATAGATAGATATAAATATGTTTTTAACTACGTAAAACTTGCGAATATACAACATTCTTCGCTGTTCCATTGTCTGTGCATATAAATAGATGGTCAGGTTTACCGACTCTTGAACATGCAGCATATAATTGTCCATGGGAAAAACAATCCGTATTCATATCTATACCGCATTTTTCCAATGATTGCTCTTGAGCTTTGTTGATGGTAATTGCTAACGTAATAGAGCCAACAATCTTGACAGGGCCTTTTGGGGGTGAGGCTTTTCTTATTCAACGCATTCTCATGATTCCAATGGATCTGCCTTTTCAACCTAAAAGATTGCAATTCCCAATTTGATTAGCATATTTAGTTTTCAGTCCAGAACCACTAAAGCTATTATGTAAATATCAAAAATGTTTATGTTGTCTGAGCAATAATTTTTAGTTTTTATTTCAAAATAGAAAATTACCTGACAATTTTAGAATTATATCAATCTATATATATAAAAATAAGTTGTCTGTCTGTGGATCAGGTGACGTCATGTTTCTGTGTCGATTGGCGTCATGAAGTTTGTTGTCGTCATTTTTGCTATGACGGTGACGTCATTAAAGATATTTAAGACATATATGTTCACGTAGAAATCTATTAATGTTTAAGTTTAAAATGACTGATGAACTTACAATGGCAAAAGCCGATGAAGATGCTCAAAGAGTCTATGCCAAAAAACTTGCTGCTGATAGAGAAAGTCAGAAAAGAAAGCGTGCCGAGGAATCAAAAGAACAGCAAGGAAACAGGCTTGAGGCTAAAGAACGCAAAACCGCGCAGTTAGATGAAGATCCACCTGGACAGCGAGAGTCAAAACATATCAAAACTGAAAATGATAGCGATGATGATTGGGTTTGGGATCTTGACTTGGATAAGGTCATCAATGCCTACCAGATTTTAGTTAAAAAAACAAAGGTTCGGCGATATGTATTTCATAGTGAAGCTGAAAAATAAAGAAGAAAAAGAAAACTGAAAAAAGAAAAATGTAAAAAACTAAAAAATACTAAAAAGAAAAAACACTCAAAGAGAAATTACAGACCGGGACACAAATGACGACCGGGACAGAGGGAATATAAATAACGACCGGGACACTCAAGGAGAAATTACAGACTGGGATACCGGGACACAAATGACGACCGGGACACAGGCAATATAAATGACGACCAGGACACAGGTATTTAAGAATATCGTTCAAAGACAAATTTTTAATTGTAAGAAGACCGTTGAAAGAGAAATTTCTAATTGTAAAATGACTGAAGAACCTACAATGGCAACACCCGAGGAAGCTGCTCAAAACGAATGTATTCACGCCGAAGTAGCTGAGTTGGTAAAGCGTTATGTTTCAGGTTCTAGGTCCGAGAGGCTCCAGGTTTGAACCTTGGCTTTAGCATTAATACAAAAGAAGAAAAAAACTAAAAAAGGTAAAAACTACAAAAAAACTAAAAAGAAGATATATATATATATTTATATATATCATCTTTTCCACAAAAATAATAATTTAGTGCTTCTGCTTAAAAACAGCAATCGAATTGATGCCTCCTGATACGCAACTATCAGCAAAGTGGCAATCGTTGTGGTCGGTGATCAGTTCTTACCTCGAGATAATATTCTTTATAGGCGAAACAATCAGTTGACAAGAATTGCTTAAACTCATCGGTTCTACGATGCCCTACAATATCCTGACGAATATAAATGACGCCCGGGACACTCAAATAGAAATCACAGACTGGGACACCGGGACACAAATGATGACGGGGACACAGGGAATATAAATGACGACCTGGACACAGGGACACAACTACAACGGGGACGCCGGGGGGCACAGGGGGATATATAAATGACGACGGCAACAAAGGAAATGGTCGATTAGCAAAAACCATCAACAAAGCTCAAGGGCAATCAATAGAATCATGAGGTATAGATCTGAATACGAATTGTTTTCCTATGGACCATTATGCGATGCATGTTCAAGAGTCGGTAAACCTGACAATCTATTTATATGCACAGACGATGGGACAGCAAAGAATGTTGTATATTCGCAAGTTTTACGTAGTTAAAAACATATATATATATATATATATATATATATATATATATATATATATATATACATATATATATATATATATATATATATATATATATATATATATATATATATATATATATATATATATATATATATACTAGCTGTTGGGGTGGCGCTTCGCGCCCCCCCCCAAGCCCCCCCGCGCGCGTAAGTCGTTACGTGCCATATTAGTTACGCGCCATTGTAGTTGTGTCCCTATGTCCCACCTGTGAATATAGATAGATATATTATATATATGTTTTTAACTACGTAAAACTTGAGAATATACAACATTCTTTGCTGTCCCATTGTCTGTGCATATATATAGATTGTCAGGTTTACCGACTCTTGAACATGCAACATATAATGGTCCATGGGAAAACAATCCGTATTCAGATCTATACCTCATGATTCTAATGATTGCCCTTGAGCTTTGTTGATGGTGATTGCTAATCGACCATTCCCTGTCCCGGTGTCCCGGTCGTCATTTATATCCCCCTGTGCCCCCCGGCGTCCCCGTTGTAGTTGTGTCCCTGTGTCCCGGTCGTCATTTATATTTTTTACTTATGTCCTGGTCATTATGGCTTATGTATGGTCATTTATATTCCCTGTGTCCCGGTCGTCATTTGTATCCCGGTGTCCCGGTCTGTATATACATTCGTTTTTTAGTTTTGTTTTTCTCCTTTATTTTTTTCCTTTTTTCTTTTTTTTCTTTTTTAGTTTATTTAGATTTTTAGATTTTTTAGTTTTTTTATTAGTTTTTAGTTTTTTTTTCTTTTTAGTTTTTTTGTAGTTTTTACCTTCTTTTTAGTTTTTTTAGTTTTTTTTTTACTTATGTCCTGGTCGTCATTTATACTCCCTGTGTCCCGGTGCTTTGTTGATTGCTAATCGAACATTCCTTTTGTCCCGGTCGCTTTCTCTTTGAGTGTCGTCATTTTTTTTTTCTTTTTTAGTTCTTACCTTTTTAGTTTTTTTTAGTTTTTTAGATGAAAATTTTTTTTTAGTTTTTTTCCTTTTTTTCTTTTTAGTTTTTTATTGGTTTTTACCTTTTTTTTAGCTTTTTTAGTTTTTTTTCGTTTTTTCTTTTTACTTTTTTTTTTTAGTTATTATCTTTTTTATTTTTTTTTATTTTTATTCTTAATTTTATTAGTTTTCTTTTTCTCTTGTATTTTTCAGTTTTTTCCTTTTTTTTTAGTTTTTTTTTAGTTTTTAGTTTTTTTAGTTTTTTACCTTTTTTTAGTTTTTTTAGTTTTTTTTAGTTTTTTAGCCTTTTTAGTTTTTTTTATTAGTTTTTAGTTTTTTTTGTAGTTTTTGCCTTTTTTTAGTTTTTTCAGTTTTTTTTTTAGTTTTTAGTTTTTTACCTTTTTCAGCCTAACCAGGATTTGAACCTGGGACCTTCATTCTCCGTTCTGACACCCTCTCTCACCGAGTGACTATAGCTTTTTTAGTTTTTTTTCGTTTTTTCTTTTTAGTTTTTTTTGTAGTTTTTATCTTTTTTAGTTTTTTCTATTCTTATTTATATTTTTTAGTTTTCTTTTTCTCTTTTATTTTTCAGTTTTGTCCTTTTTTTAGTTTTTTCTTTTTTAGTTTTTAGTTTTTTTAGTTTTTACCTTTTTTTAGTTTTTTTAGTTTTTTTAGTTTTTTAGCTTTTTTAGTTTTTTTATTAGTTTTTAGTTTTTTTGTAGTTTTTGCCTTTTTTAGTTTTTTCAGTTTTTTTTTTTTAGTTTTTAGTTTTTTACCTTTTTTTAGTTTTTTTAGTTTTTTAGCTTTTTTGGTTTTTTTTTTCTTTTTAGTTTTTTTTGTAGTTTTTACCTTTTTTAGTTTTTTTTCTTCTTTTGTATTAGTGTGAAATAATTCAGACGTCATATGCGGACAAACACGACGTCACTCGACAGACAGTTCATCTGATCCACAGATCCACAGATCCACGGACAGACAGACAACTTATTTTTATATATATAGATTTTTCTATTCTTATTTATATTTTTTAGTTTTCTTTTTCTCTTTTATTTTTCAGTTTTGTCCTTTTTTTAGTTTTTTTCTTTTTTAGTTTTTAGTTTTTTTAGTTTTTACCTTTTTTTAGTTTTTTTAGTTTTTTTAGTTTTTTAGCTTTTTTAGTTTTTTTATTAGTTTTTAGTTTTTTTGTAGTTTTTGCCTTTTTTAGTTTTTTCAGTTTTTTTTTTTAGTTTTTAGTTTTTTACCTTTTTTTAGTTTTTTTAGTTTTTTAGCTTTTTTAGTTTTTTTTTCTTTTTAGTTTTTTTTGTAGTTTTTACCTTTTTTAGTTTTTTTTCTTCTTTTGTATTAGTGTGAAATAATTCAGACGTCATATGCGGACAAACACGACGTCACTCGACAGACAGTTCACCTGATCCACAGATCCACAGATCCACACACAGACAACTTATTTTTATATATATAGATATATATATATATATATATATATATATATATATATATATATATATATATATATATATATACATATATAATTATATTCACAGGTGGGACACAGGGACACAACTACAGTGGCGCGTAACTAATATGGCGCGTAACGACTTACGCGCGCGGGGGTGCTTGGGGGTTGCGCGAAGCGCCCCCACCAGCTAGGTATTGGGGTGGCGCGAAGCACCACCCCTACAGATAGTATATATATAAAAACAAGTTGTCTGTCTGTTATGTCTGTTACACTATGTCTGTTACGCCAGATTATATCTACTATCTATATAAAAATATGTAGTATGTATTTTTGTGTTGAGGGTTTAAATGTAAAAACTGGATATTGCATAAATATTTCGAAATATTTTAACAATAGATTAATATAATTTGAAAACCTTAAAAAAGATACTTAAAATTTTGAGGTTTATTATAAATTGTTGAGCTTTATCAAGCTTGGCACGTGAAGATTTTTTTAACTGTCAATGTTTGAATGAAAATTAACAAATTGAAAAACATTGAAAAAGATAGAATGTTACCAAATCCTACAACAGAAGAAACAGCCGAGGAAGCTGCTCAAAGAGCTAATGCCAAAAGGCTTGCGGCTAAAGAACGCAAAACCGCGCAATTAGATGAAGATCAACATGGACAGCGAGAGTCAAAACGTAACAAAACTGAAAATGATAGCGATGATGATTGAGTTTGGGATTTTGACTTGGATAAGGATATCAATGCCTACCAGATTTTAGTTAAAAAAACAAAGGTTTGGCGATATGTATTTACGTCTGAAAAATAAAGAAGAAAAAGAAAACTGAAACTAAAAATGTAAAAACTGGGAATTGCATAAATTGCATAAAACTGGGAATAATCAAAATATTTTGACAATAGATTAAAGTAATTCGAAAACCTTAAAACAGATGCTTAACATTTGAGGTTTATTATAAATTGTTGAGCTTTAGCATGCTTGGCACGTGAAGATTTTTCCAACTGTCATTGTTAGAATAAACATTGAATGACAGAATTTGCGATTGCTATATGTCACTTGGTTAATACCAAGTGCCATAAAAAGGTAAAAAACTAAAAAGAAAAAAAGCTAAAAAAATTAAAAAAGCTGCAAAACTAAAAAAGAAACTACATCTATATATAAAAAAATAAGTTGTTTGTCTGTTGACTGACGTCATGTTTGTGTTTCGACTGATGTCATGTTTGTCGACTGACGTCTTTATGAGGATTGAGCATTATTCCGTCATGAAGTTGTTTGTCAACCGACGTCATGTTTGTCGACTGACGAAATTACAGACCAGGACACCAGGACACAAAGGACGACCGGGACACAGGGAATATAAATAACGACTGGGACACAGGGACAGAACTACAACGGGGTCGCCGGGGGGCACAGGGGGGATATATAAATGACGACCGGGACACAGGGAATGTTCGATTAGCCATCATCATCAACAAAGCTCAAGGGCAATCAGTAGAATAATGAGGTATAGATCTGAATACAGATTGTTTTACCCATGGAAAATTATATGTTGCATGTTCAAGAGTCGGTAAACCTGACAATCTATTTATATGCACAGACAAAGGGACAGCCAAGAATGTTGTATATTCGCAAGTTTTACGTAGTTAAATATATATATATATATATATATATATATATATATATATATATATATATATATATATATATATATATATATATATATATATATATATATATATATATAGATATATATATATATATATATATATATATATATATATATATATATATATATATATATATATATATATATATATATAAATATATATTTACAGGTGGGACACAGGGACACAATAGGGAATATAAATGACGACCGGGACACTCAAAGAGAAAGCGACCGGGAAACAAGGAATGTTCGATTAGCAATCAGGGACACTTTTCAGTGTCCCTTTTCAGGGACTTTTTTCAGTTTTCTTTTTCTTCTTTATTTTTCAGCGTTACTATGAAGAACATATCGCCGAACCTTTGTTTTTTTAACTTAAATCTGGTAGGCATTGATGACCTCATCCAAGTCAAAATCCAAAACCCAATCATCATCGCTATCATTTTCAGTTTTAATATGTTTTGACTCTCGCTGTCCAGGTGGATTTTCATCTAACTGCACGGTTTTGCGTTCTTTAGCCGCAAGCCTGTTTTCTGGCTGTTCTTGTGATTCCTCGGCACGCTTTCCTTTCTTACTTTCTCTATTAGTCGCAAGCCTGTTTTCTTGCTGTTCTTGTGATTCCTCGGCACGCTATGTGAATATACAACATTCTTCGCTGTCCCATTGCCTCTGCATATAAATAGATTGTGAGGTTTACTGACTCTTGAACATGCAACATATAATTGTCCACGGGAAAAACAATCAGTTTTCAGTTCTCTACCTCATTATTCTAATGATGTGTCCCGGTCGTCATTTATATTCTCTGTGTCCCGGTCGTCATTTGTGTCCCGGTGTCCCGGTCTGTAATTTCTCTTCGAACATTCCCTGTGTCCCGGTCGTCATTTATATATCCCCCCTGTGCCCCCGGCGTCCCCGTTGTAGTTGTGTCCCTGTGTCTCGGTCGTCATTTATATTCTCTGTATCCCGGTCGTTATTTGTGTCCCGGTGTCCCAGTCTGTAATTTCTCTTTGAGTGTCCCGTTCATCGTTTATATCCCCTGTGTCCCGGTGCTTTGTTGATGGTGATTGCTAATCGAACATTCCTTGTGTCCCGGTCGCTTTCTCTTTGAGTGTCCCGGTCGTCATTTATATTCCCTATGTCCCGGTCGTCATTTGCGTCCCGATGTCCCGGTCTGTAATTTCGTCAGTCGACAAACATGACGTCAGTCAACACACAAACATGACGTCACTCGACACACAGACACACAGACAACTTATTTATATATATATATATATATATATATATATATATATATATATATATATATATATATATATATATATATATATATATATATTTAACTATATAAAACTTGTGAATATACAACATTCTTTGCTGTCCTATTGTCTGTCCATATAAATAGATTGTCAGGTTTACCAACTCTTGAACATGCTACATAATAATTGTCCATGGGAAAACAATCCGTATTCATATCTATACCGCATTTTCTAACGATTGCCCCTGAGCTTTGTTGATGGTGATTGCTAATCGAACATTCCCTGTGTCCCCGTCGTCATTTATGTATCCCCCTGTGCCCCCGGCGTCCCCGTTTTAGTTGTGTCCCTGTGTCCAGGTCGTCATTTATATTCCCTGTGTCCCGGTCGTCATTTGTGTCCCGGTATCCCAGTCTGTAATTTCTCTTTGAGTGTCCCGGTCGTCATTTATATAGATATATAGATACAGTTTCATTTCATTTTTTTTTCTTTTTTAGTTTTTTCTTTTCTTAGTTTTTTCTTTTTTAGTTTTTCTTTTTTAAGTTTCTTCTTTTTATTGATTTATTTTCTTCAATTTGTCAATGTTCATTCTACCATTGACACTTGGAAAAATCTTTACGTGCCAAGCAAGCTAAAGCTCCAACAATTTATAATAAACCTTAAATTTTGGGTATCTGTTTTAAGGTTTTCGAATTACCTTAATCTTTTGTCAAAATATATTGAATTATTTGTGCAATTCCCAGTTTTTTTAGTTTTTTCTTTTTTAGTTGTTTAGCTTTTTTTAGTTTTTTCTTTTTAGTTTTTTTTAGTTTTTTACCATTTTTCTTTTTTCAGTTTTCTTTTTCTTCTTTATTTTTCAGACGACATATGCAAACCCTCAATACAAAAATACATACAACTTATTTTTATATATAGATAAGATATAATCTGGCGTAACAGACATAGTGTAACAGACATAAAAGTCAGACAACTTATTTTTATATATATAGATTTTTATATATATAGATACAGTTTCTTCTTTAGTTTTTTTTTCTTTTTTAGTTTTTTCTTTTTTTTAGTTACTTCTTTTTATTTATTTGTTTTCTTCAATTTTTCAATATTCATTCTAACATTGACAATTGGAAAAATCTTTACGTGCCAAGCATGCCAAAGCTCCAACAATTTATATTAAACCTTAAGTTTGGGGTATCTGTTTTAAGGTTTTCGAATTACTTTAATCTATTGTCAAAATATATTGAAATGTTTGTGCAATTCCCAGTTTTTTTTAGTTTTTTCTTTTTTTTAGTTTTTTAGCTTTGGACACCAAGACATAAGGGATATAAATGACGACCGGGACACTCAAAGAGAAAGCGACCGGGACACAAGGAATGTTCGATTAGCTATCACCATCAACAAAGCACCGGGACACAAATGACGATCGGGACACAGGGAATGTAAATGAAGACCAGGACACTCAAAGAGAAATTACAGACCGGGACACCGGAACACAAATGACGACCGGGACAAAAATGACGACCGGGACACCGGGACAGAGGGAATATAAATGACGACCGGGGCACAGGGACACAACTACAACAGGGACGCCGAGGGGCACAGGGGGATATATAAATGACGACGGGGACACAGGGAATGTTCGATTAGCAATCATCATCAACAAAGCTCAAGGGCAATCATTAGAATAATGAGGTATAGATCTGAATACAGATTGTTTTTCCCATGGACAATTATATGTTGCATGTTCAAGAGTCGGTAAACCTGACAATCTATTTATATGCACAGACAATAGGACAGCCAAGAATGTTGTATATACGCAAGTTTTACGTTGTTAAAAATATATATATATATATATACTAGCTGTTGGGGTGGCGCTTCGCGCCACCCCAACACCTAGTTGGTGGGGGCGCTTCGCGCCCCCCCAAGCCCCCCCGCGCGCGTAAGTCGTTACGCGCCATAATAGTTACGCGCCATTGTAGTTGTGTCCCTATGTCCCACCTGTGAATATAGATAGATATATATATATATGGTTTTAACTACGTAAAACTTGCGAATATACAACATTCTTTGCTGTCCCATTGTCTTTGCATATAAATAGATTGTCAGGTTTACCGACTCTTGAACATGCAACATATAATGGTCCATGGGAAAACAATCTGTATTCAGATCTATACCTCATGATTCTAATGATTGCCCTTGAGCTTTGTTGATGGTGATTGCTAATCGACCATTCCCTGTCCCGGTGTCCCGGTCGTCATTTACATCCCCCTGTTTCCTCCGGTGTCCCCGTTGTAGTTGTGTCCCTGTGTCCCGGTCGTCATTTATATTCCCTGTGTCCCGGTCGTCATTTGTATCCCGGTGTCCCGGTCTGTATATACATTCGTTTTTTAGTTTTGTTTTTCTCCTTTATTTTTTTCCTTTTTTTTCTTTTTTAGCTTATTTAGATTTTTAGATTTTTTAGTTTTTTTATTAGTTTTTAGTTTTTTTTTCTTTTTAGTTTTTTTGTCCCGGTCGTCATTTATATCCCCCTGTTTCCCCCGGTGTCCCCGTTGTAGTTGTGTCCCTGTGTCCCGGTCGTCATTTATATTCCCTGTGTCCCGGTCGTCATTTGTATCCCGGTGTACCGGTCTGTATATACATTCGTTTTTTAGTTTTGTTTTTCTCCTTTATTTTTTTCCTTTTTTTTCTTTTTTAGTTTATTTAGATTTTTAGATTTTTTAGTTTTTTTATTAGTTTTTAGTTTTTTTTTCTTTTTAGTTTTTTTGTAGTTTTTACCTTCTTTTTAGTTTTGTTAATTTTTTTTTTACTTATGTCCTGGTCGTCATTTATACTCCCTATGTCCCGGTGCTTTGTTGATTGCTAATCGAACATTCCTTTTGTCCTAGTTTTTAGTTTTTTTAGTTTTTTACCTTTTTTTAGTTTTTTTAGTTTTTTTAGTTTTTTAGCTTTTTTATTTTTTTTATTAGTTTTTAGTTTTTTTTGTAGTTTTTGCCTTTTTTTTAGTTTTTTTAGTTTTTTAGCTTTTTTATTAGTTTTTAGTTTTTTTTGTAGTTTTTGCCTTTTTTTAGTTTGACAACTTATTTTTATATATATAGATAGTTTTTTTTTTTTACTTATGTCCTGGTCGTCATTTATACTCCCTGTGTCCCGGTGCTTTGTTGATTGCTAATCGAACATTCCTTTTGTCCTGGTCGCTTTCTCTTTGAGTGTCGTCATTTATTAGTTTTTTCCTTTTTTTCTTTTTAGTTTTTTATTGGTTTTTACCTTTATTTTAGCTTATTTTTCAGTTTTTTCCTTTTTTTTAGTTTTTTTTTATTTTTTATTTTTTTTAGTTTTTTACCTTTTTTTAGTTTTTTTAGTTTTTTTAGTTTTTTAGCTTTTTTACTTTTTTTATTAGTTTTTAGTTTTTTTTTGTAGTTTTTGCCTTTTTTTAGTTTTTTCAGTTTTTTTTTTAGTTTTTTATTGGTTTTTACCTTTATAGTTTTTTTAGTTTTTTAGCTTTTTTATTTTTTTTATTAGTTTTTAGTTTTTTTGTAGTTTTTGCCTTTTTTTAGTTTTTTCAGTTTTGACGTCACCTGATCCAGTTTTTTCAGGTGACGTCACCTGACACATCCATCCACACATCCACAGACAGACAACTTATTTTTATATATATAGATATATCTATCTAAATTCACAGGGAGACACAGGGACACAACTACAATGGCGCGTAACTAATATGGCGCGTAACGACTTACGCGCGCGGGAGGGCTTGGGGGGCACGAAGCGCCCCCACCAACTAGGTGTTGGGGTGGCGAAAAGCACCACCCCAACAGCTAGTCTTCTATATATATAAAAATAAGTTGTATGTGTGTCTGTCGAGTGACGTCACTGTCCGCATATGACGTCTGAATTATTTCATCACATAGCAATTCAAAAACGAATGTATTCAAGCCGAAGTAGCTGGTTCTAGGTCCGAGAGGTTCCAGGTTCGAGCCTTGGCTTTAGCATTAATACAAAAGAAGAAAAAAAATAAAAAGATAAAAACTACAAAAAAAAAATAAAAAGAAAATACAAAAAAAAACTTAAAAATCTAAAAAACTAAAAAACACTAAAAAAAGGGTAAAAAACTAAAAAAATAAAAAAATAAAAAAAGGTAAAAACTACAAAAAAAATAAAAATAAAAAAAAATAAAAACTAATAAAAAAAAACTAAAAAAACCAAAAAGAACTAAAAACTGAAAAAGAAAAAAAAACTGAAAAAAAGGAAAAAAACTGACAAATAAAGGAGAAAAAGAAAACTAAAAACTAAAAATAAAAAAACTAAAAAAGGTAAATGTATTCAAGCCGAAGTAGCTGAGTTGGTAAAGCGTTGTGTTATAGGTTCTAGGTCCGAGAGGTTCCAGGTTTGAACCTTGGCTTTAGCATTAATACAAAAGAAGAAAAAAATTAAAAAAGAAAAAACTAAAAACCCCAAAAAAACAGATAAAAACTACTAAAAAACTAAAAAAGCTTAAAAACTAAAAATAAATTAAAAAAGGTAAAAAACTAAAAAATAAAAAGAAAAAAACTAAAAACTAATAAAAAAACTAAACTGACAAAGAAAAAAAATACTAAAAAAGGAAAAATACTGAAAAATAAAGGAGAAAAAAAAAAAAAAATAAAATAAAAATAAAAAAAATAAAAAAAGGTAAAAAATACAAAAAAAAACAAAAAGGAAAAAGAAAAAAAAAGCTAAAAAGCTAAAAAATAGGTAAAAACCAAAAAAAAAAATAAAAAGAAAAAAAGGAAAAAAACAAAATATTTATTTCATCATACATCAATTCAAAAACGAATGTAATACAGGCCGGAACACAGGGAATATAAATGACAGCCGGGCCACTCAAAGAGAAATTGCAGACTGGGACACCGGGACACAAATGACAACTGGGACGTGTGTGTCGAGTGACGTCATGTTTGTGTATCGACTGACGCGAAGCGCCACCCCAACAGCTAGTCTATATATATGTAAAAATAAGTCGAGTGACGTGTGTGTCGTCGAGTGACGTCATGTTTGTGTGTCGAATGACGTCATATTTGTTGACTGACGTCATTTTAAGGATTGAGCTGTATGCGTCATGAAGTTGTTTGTCGACTGACGTCATGTTTGTCAACTGAAATTACATACCGGGAGACCGGGACACAAATGACGACCGGGACACAGGGAATATAAATGACGACCGGGAACCTCAAAGAGAAATTACAGACTGGGACACCCGGACACAAATCACGACCGGGACACAGGGAATATAAATGAAGATCGGGACACAGGGACACAACTACAACGGGGACGCCGGGGGCACAGGCGGGATATATAAATGACGACTGGGACACAGGGATTGTTCGATTAGAAATTACAGACCGGGACACTCGACTGACGCGAAGCGCCAACCCAACAGCTAGTCTATATATATAAATGACGACCGGGACACTCAAAGAGAAATTACGAACTGGGACACCGGGAAACAAATGACGACCGGGACACAGGGAATATAAATGACGACCGGGACACAGGAACAAATCATTAGAATAATGAGGTATAGATCTGAATACGGATTGTTTTTCCCATGGACGATTATATGTTGCATGTTCAAGAATCAGTATACCTGACAATCTATTTAAATGCATAGACAATGGGACAGCGAAGAATGTTGTATATTCGCATGTTCTACGTAGTTAAAAACATATATATATATATATATATATATATATATATATATATATATATATATATATATATATATATATATATATATACTAGCTGTTGGGGTGGCGCTTCGCGCCACCATAACACCTAGTTGGTGGGGCGCTTCGCGCCCCCCGAGCCCCCCCGCGCGCGTAAGTCGTTACGCGCCATATTAGTTACGCGCCATTGTAGTTGTGTCCCTGTGTCCCACCTGTGAATAGAGATAGATATAAATATATGTTTTTAACTACGTAAAACATGCGAATATACAACATTCTTCGTTGTCCCATTGTCTGTGCATATAAATAGATTGTCAGGTTTACTGAATCTTGAACATGCAACATATAATTGTCCATGGGAAAAACAATCCGTATTCAGATCTATACCTCATTATTCTAATGATGTGTCCCTGTGTCAAGGTCGTCATTTATATTCCCTGTGTCCCGGTCGTCATTTGTGCCCCGGTGTCCCAGTTTGTAATTTCTCTTTGAGTGTCCCGGTCGTCATTTATATTCCCTGTGTCCCGGTGTCCCGGTCGTCATTTGTGTCCCGGTGTCCCGGTCTGTAATTTCTATTCGAACAATCCCTGTGTCCCGGTCGTCATTTATATATCCCGCCTGTGCCCCCGGCGTCCCCGTTGTAGTTGTGTCCCTGTGTCTTAAATCTGGTAGGCATTGATGACCTTATCCAAGTCAAAATCCCAAACCCAATCATCATCGCTATCATTTTCAGTTTTGATATGTTTTGACTCTCGCTGTCCAGGTAGATTTTCATCTAACTGCGCGGTTTTGCGTTCATTTCATGACGTCAGCCGACACAGAAACATGACGTCACCTGATCCACAGACAGACAGACAGACAACTTATTTTTATATATATAGATATATATATAACATTACGAGCGTAACGACTTAAGCGCGCGGGGGGGGGGCTTGGGGGTGCGCGAAGCGCCCCACCAACTAGGTGTTGGGGTGGCACGAAGCGCCACCATAACAGCTAGTTTATATATAAAAATAAGTTGTATTTACGTTATGTCTGTCTGTCTGTCTGTCGAGTGACGTCATTATATGACGTCTGGATTATTTCATCATATACCAATTCAAAAACGAATGTATTCAAGCCGAAGTGGCTGAGTTGGTAAAGCGTTATGTTCCAGGTTCCAGGTCCGAGAGGTTCCAGGTTCGAACTTTGGCTTTAGCATTAACACAAAAGAAGAAAAAAAACTAAAAAAGGTAAAAACTACAAAAAAACAAAAAAGAAAATACTAAAAAACTAAAAAAGCTAAAAAAAAATAAAAAAATAAAAAATAATAAAAAATAAAAAAACCAAAAAACAAATAAAAAAAAAGGTAGAAACTACAAAAAAAACTAAAAAGAAAAAAACTAAAAACTAATAAAAAAAACTAAAAAAACTAAAAACTGAAAAATAATAAAAAATAAAAATTAAATTCAAAGGCCTTGCAATAGGGACAAATTGTAGACATAGTCCTGATTTGAACACTTCTTGGGTTTGACCTTAGCTTGGTAATACGGGACCCAGAGATCGAACCATGTTGCAGGAATGCCCTGCAGGGCCGACGCAGGGACTTAGTAGTCAAGAAGCGTCGTTAATCCGATACAAATACAAATACAGTAGCTCAGTTGGTAAAGTGTTATGTTCCAGGTTCTAGGTCCGAGAGGTTCCAGGTTCGAACCTTGGCTTTAGCATTAATACAAAAGAAGAAAAAAAACTAAAAAAGATAAAAACTACAAAAAAAACTAAAAAGAAAATACTAAAAAAAACTTAAAAAGGTAAAAAACTAAAAAAAACTTAAAAAAGGATAAAAAACTAAAAAGTAAAAAAATAAAAAAAAGGCAAAAACTCCAAAAAAACTAAAAAGAATAAAAACTAAAAACTAATAAAAAACTAAAAAAAACTAAAAAAAACTAAAAACTGAAAAAGAAAAAAAACTAAAATAAAGGAAAAAACTGAAAAATAAAGGAGAAAAAGAAAATTAAAAAAAAATAAAAATCAAAATAAAAATAAATAAAAAAGGTATATGTAATCAAGCCGAAGTAGCTGAGTTGGTAAAGCGTTATGTTCCAGGTTCTAGGTCCGAGAGGTTCCAGGTTCGAACTTTTGCTTTAGCATTAAAACAAAAGAAGAAAAAAAACTAAAAAAGATAAAAACTGAAAAAACTAAAAAACAGGTAAAAACTAAAAAACAGGCGCGAATATATATATATATATATATATATATATATATATATATATATATATATATATATATATATATATATATATATATATATATATATATATATATATATATATATATATATATATATATATATATATATATATATATATATATATATATATATATATATATATATATATATATTCCACCCCCCTCCCCCCAAGCCCCCCTCGCGCGTAAGTCGTTACGCGCCATATTAGTTACGCGCCAGTGTAGTTGTGTCCCTATGTTTTTCCTATGGGAAAAATAATCTGTATTCAGATCTATACCTCATTATTCTAATGATTGCCATTGAGCTTTGTGGATGGTGATTGCTAATCGAACATTCCCTGTGTCCCTGTCGTCATTTATATATCCCCCTGTGCCCCCCGGCGTCGCCGTTGTTGTTTCCCTGTGTCCCGGTGTCCCAGTCTGTAATTTCTCTTTGAGTGTCCCGGTCGTCATTGATATTCCCTGTGTCCTGGTGTCCCGGTCGTCATTTTTGTCCCGGTAGTCATTTTTGTTCCTGTGTCCCGGTCTGTAATTTCTCTTTGAATGTCCTGGTCGTCATGTATATCCCCTGTGTCCCGGACGTCATTTGTGTCCCCGTGATTTGTTGATGGTGATTGCTAATCGAACATTCCTTGTGTCCCGGTCGCTTTCTCTTTGAGTGTCCCGGTCGTCATTTATATTCCCTATGTCCCGGTCGTCATTTGCGTCCCCATGTGTCGGTCTGTAATTTCGTCAGTCGACAAACATGACGTCTGTCGACACACAAACATGACGTCACTCGACACACAGACACACAGACAACTTATTTTTATATATAGATATATATATATATACTAGCTGTTGGGGTGGCGCTTCGCGCCACCCCAACACCTAGTTGGTGGGGGCGCTTCGCGCCCCCCCAAGCCCCCCCGCGCGCGTAAGTCATTACGCGCCATATTAGTTACGCGCCATTGTAGTTGTGTCCCTATGTCCCACCTGTGAATATATATATATATATATATATATATATATATATATATATATATATATATATATATATATATATATATATATATATATATATATATATATATATATATATATATATATATATATTATATATATATATATATATATATATATATATATATATATATATATATATATATATATATATATATATATATATATATATATATATATATATATATATATATATATATATATATATATATATATATATATATATATATGTTTTTAACTACGTAAAACTTGCGAATATACAACATTCTTTGCTGTCCCATTGTCTGTGCATATAAATAGATTGTCAGGTTTACTGACTCTTGAACATGCAACGCATAATGGTCCATGAGAAAACAATCCGTATTCAGATCTATACCTCATGATTCTATTGATTGCCCTTGAGCTTTGTTGATGGTGATTGCTAATCGACCATTTCCTTTGTTGCCGTCGTCATTTATATATCCCCCTGTGCCCCCGGCGTCCCCGTTGTAGTTGTGTCCCTGTGTCCGGGTCGTCATTTATATTCCGTGTGTCCCCGTCGTCATTTGTGTCCCGGTGTCCCAGTCTGTGATTTCAATTTGAGTGTCCCGGGCGTCATTTATATTCGTCAGGATATTGTAGGGCATCGTAGCATCGATGAGTTTAAGCAATTCTTGTCAACTGATTGTTTCGCCTATAAAGAATATTATCTCGAGGTAAGAACCTATCACCGACCACAACGATTGCCACTTTGTTGATAGTTGCGTATCAGGAGGCATCAATTCGATTGCTGTTTTTAAGCGGAAGCACTAAATTATTATTTTTGTGGAAAAGATGATATATATAAATATATATATATATTTTCTTTTTAGTTTTTTTGTGGTTTTTACCTTTTTTAGTTTTTTTCTTCTTTTGTATTAATGCTAAAGCCAAGGTTCAAGCCTGGAGCCTTTCGGACCTAGAACCTGAAACATAACGCTTTACCAACTCAGCTACTTCGGCGTGAATACATTCGTTTTGAGCAGCTTCCTCGGGTGTTGCCATTGTAGGTTCTTCAGTCATTTTACAATTAGAAATTTCTCTTTCAACGGTCTTCTTACAATTAAAAATTTGTCTTTGAACGATATTCTTAAATACCTGTGTCCTGGTCGTCATTTATATTGCCTGTGTCCCGGTCGTCATTTGTGTCCCGGTATCCCAGTCTGTAATTTCTCCTTGAGTGTCCCGGTCGTTATTTATATTCCCTCTGTCCCGGTCGTCATTTGTGTCCCGGTCTGTAATTTCTCTTTGTGTGTTTTTTCTTTTTAGTATTTTTTAGTTTTTTACATTTTTTCTTTTTTCAGTTTTCTTTTTCTTCTTTATTTTTCAGCTTCACTATGAAATACATATCGCCGAACCTTTGTTTTTTTAACTAAAATCTGGTAGGCATTGATGACCTTATCCAAGTCAAGATCCCAAACCCAATCATCATCGCTATCATTTTCAGTTTTGATATGTTTTGACTCTCGCTGTCCAGGTGGATCTTCATCTAACTGCGCGGTTTTGCGTTCTTTAGCCTCAAGCCTGTTTCCTTGCTGTTCTTTTGATTCCTCGGCACGCTTTCTTTTCTGACTTTCTCTATCAGCAGCAAGTTTTTGGCATAGACTCTTTGAGCATCTTCATCGGCTTTTGCCATTGTAAGTTCATCAGTCATTTTAAACTTAAACATTAATAGATTTCTACGTGAACATATATGTCTTAAATATCTTTGATGACGTCACCGTCATAGCAAAAATGACGACAACTAACTTCATGACGCCAGTCGACACAGAAACATGACGTCACCTGATCCACAGACAGACAACTTATTTATATATATATAGATAGATATAATTCTAAAATTGTCAGGTAATTTTCTATTTTGAAATAAAAACTAAAAATTATTGCTCAGACAACATAAATATTTTTGATATTTACATAATAGCTTTAGTGGTTCTGGACTGAAAACTAAATATGCTAATCAAATTGGGAATTGCAATCTTTTAGGTTGAAAAGGCAGATCCATTGGAATCATGAGAATGCGTGGAATAAGAAAAGCCTCACCCTCAAAAGGCCCTGTCAAGATTGTTGCCTCTATTACGTTATAACAGACATAACACGTCATTTGTTTCCCGGTGTCCCGGTCTGTAGTTTCGTTAGTCGACAAACATGACGTCAGACGACAAACAACTTCATGACGACATACAGCTCAATCCTTATAATGACGTCAGTCGACACACAAACATGACGTCAGTCGACAGACATACAAACAACTTATTTATATATATATATATATATATATATATATATATATATATATATATATATATATATATATATATATATATATGTATATATATATATATATATATATATATATATATATATATGTATATATATATATATATATATATATATATATATATATATATATATATATATATATATATATATATATATATATATATATATATATATATATATATATATATATATATATATATATATATATATATATATATCTATATATATAAAAATAAGTTGTCTGTCTGTGGATCTGTGGATCAGGTGACGTCATGTTTCTGTGTCGGCTGACGTCATGAAATTAGTTGTCAGGTGACGTCATGTTTCTGTGTCGGCTGACGTCATGAAATTAGTTGTCGTCATTTTTGCTTTGACGGTGACGTCATTCAAGTTATATAAGACATATGTTCACGTAGAAATCTATTAATGTTTAAGTTTACAATGACTGATGAAGATGCTCAAAGAGTCTATGCCAAAAAACTTGCTGCTGATAGTTCCTCGGCACGCTTTCTTTTCTGACTTTCTCTATCCTGGTTAGGATCTATCCTCTCTCAAATCCTGGTTAGGCTAAAAAAGGTAAAAATCTAAAAACTAAAAGAAAACTGAAAAAACTAAAAAAGGCAAAAACTACAAAAAAAACTAAAAACTAATAAAAAAAAAAATTAAGAATAAAAATAAAAAAAATAAAAAAGATAAAAACTAAAAAAAAAATTAAAAAGAAAAAACGAAAAAAAAACTAAAAAAGCTAAAAAAAAGGTAAAAACCAATAAAAAACTGAAAAGAAAAAAAGGAATAAAACTAAAAAAATTTTCATCTAAAAAACTAAAAAAAATTAAAAAAGGTAAAAACTAAAAGAACTAAAAAGAAAAAAAAACTAAAAAAAGGAAAAAAACTGAAAAATAAAGGAGAAAAAGAAAACTAAAAAAATATAAATAAAAATAAAAAAACTAAAAAGATAAAAACTTCAAAAAAAACTAAAAAGAAAAAAGAAAAAAACTAAAAAACCTAAAAAAAGGTCAAAACCAATAAAAAAAAACTAAAAGGAAAAAAAGGGAAAAAATTAAAAATTTATTTCATCATATACCAATTCAAAAACGAATGTATACCGGGATGACGACCGGGACACAGGGAATATAAATGACACAACTACAACGGGGACGCCGGGGGGCACAGGGGGATATAAAGGACGACCGGGACACCGGGACACAAGGAATATAAATGACGCCCGGGACACTCAAAGAGAAATCAGAGACTGGGACACCGCGACACAAATGACGACCGGGACACAGGGAATATAAATGACGACCGGGACACAGGTACATAACTACAAAGGGGACGCCGGGGTGCACAGGGAACAAAGCCACAGGGAGGGATTAAACCATATTGGGTGATTTAGGCGATATTTTTTTTTCACCAGCCTGTTGAAACTTGGTGTTATTATACTTAGTCAAACGTCATTGACAAGATCGATTGACAAATCACATCATTATATTTTCTTGGTGCAGGTTTTTCTAAGATTATCTCGTAAAGTTTTCTGTAATACCAAAAGTTAAAAAGAGCAAAATGATTTGTTTGTTATTAGCTACAGATTTTGGTTTTCAGAGCTTTGATTAGTATAATAATAAAGAAAACACACTTACAGTTCTTCATCATTTGGCCGTCATTTAACAATTACTCTTCATAAGACTCAATTCTTCTCTTACAAAGCGTTTAAATATGGAATTTGAAGGAACTAGTATTTTGAAGGAAGCCAAAGGTGATGCCACTGATGTTTGTAGAGAATTGCCAGATACGACAGGAGTACAAAGTGTCACTGAACAGGATATAAAAACTCTTGGCGAAGAAACAGCAGTTAATAACGTACATAATTGTGAGAATGATGACAAACAACGTAGCGACGTAAGCCAGTCTGTAACAAAAGATAGTGAAAACACAGAAATAGTAGTTAGTAACATACACAATTCTGAGAATGATGACAAACAACGCAACGCCGTAAGCCAGTCTGCAGCAAAAGATGGTGACAACACGGAAATAGCAGTTAATAATGTACACAATTCTGAAAATGATGACAAACAACGCAATGACTTAAACCAGTCTGCAGCAAAAGATGGTCAAAACACAGAAAGAACCAAAAGGCGTAGACGTCGAAGGAGAAGGACGAATAAGCCGACTTCTGTTGACTCTAATACAGATGAAGTACCCAATGAGACAGGTAAAAGTATCACAATAGTTGGTCAAGAGGCTGAAGATAGAAAAATAAGTGGATGTAATAACAAAAAGGAAAATGAAACTTCAGTTAAAAGAATCGATCCATTGGAGAAAGGCAAACAGAAAAATATCCCAAATCAGAAGATCAGCATTCAAGATCAGCATGATCAAGAACATCTAGTGAAGACAAATCCTCGTAAAGATTTAGAAAGCTTTCTGGGAAAATATCGAAACTATCCTGAAAAGGTAAGTAACCCTTACAGAGGCAGAGGTGGTACAAATAGTGACAGCAAAGGGAGGGGGTACATACGCGGCATAAACAGAGGTAGAGATCAAGCCTTTCGCCCTAACAGAAATAGAGACAGCGAGTATGATGAGGTTAGAGGCAAGGGACGTTCGGACTTTAACAGAGGTAGAGGAATATCTGACTCTGACAGAGGAAGGCCCGGCTTTAGCAGAGGTAGAGGGACGTCTCATTTTAACGGAGGTAGAGGAAGGAATAATTTTAACCAAGTCCGGGGAAGGTCAGAGTTTAGCAGAAGCAGCGAAAGAAAAGAATTCAACAGTGGCAGTGGAAGGCCATATTTAAACAGAGGCAGAGGTACAGGGAGTAGCTATGAGCCATATAAAGGCATTGCAAGTTACGCTAAAATTCATGCTGAATTCAAGGGAGATTCCTACGATACCAAAGTGAATAGCTTCGCAGATAGAGGCAGAACAAATGGAGAATTCAATAGAGGAAGAGCAAATAGCTATAGTAGCAACGTAGGTAGCGAGAATGAGAGAGTGAGAGACAGCTATAATAGAAGAGGTTCCCACACCGCCGATGTAAGAGATTCCTTTGTCAGGGGGAGAGGTACTGGAGACTTCAGCAGAGGTAGAGGACGGCAAATTTTTCAAAGGGGAAGAGAAAGCAGCTATAATAGGATCGAAGAACAGTAAGAACAATCCTCAGTTTTTATAGAAGACTAGCTTTTTTATGAAGACTAGCAACACCTAGTTGATGGGGGCGCTTCGCGCCCCCTCAACCCCCCCCCCCCCCGCGCGTAAGTCGTTACGCGCCTTATAAGTTACGCGCCATTGCAGTTGTGTCCCTGTGTCCCTCCCGTGAATATAGATATATCTATCTATATAAAAATAAGTTGTCTGTGGATGTGTCTGTCAGGT
>NW_027064942.1:0-21099 GCF_032884065.1 Artemia franciscana
TTATTATTTTCGTGGAAAAGATGTTGCAATTGGGAAACAATTGTCCTTTCAACGTTGGGAGAAGTTTCGCAACGTGCATTCAATTCAGAATTTTTATCACTGATGAAGTACAATTGTAAAAATTTATGATTTTCGCCTGAAAATGGTAGAAGGGACCCTGCTCTATGATAAATTTGCCCTTTTACTTTGAAAGTAGACATAAATTGATCTGGATTTTCGATTTGGGTTCCAAACGACGTCATTTGGAAACATGAGTTGTATTTTCTGATTTTTGACAAAAAACGCTTAGATTCTGACGTAGTTCCAGTAAGGAAAGTCTTCAATGGCTCTGGTGGTGCAGCCAATAGAGGAAGTTTAACTTTTCCTGAGGCGCAACAAATTCCCATTGTTTCACAATGAATTTCAAGGCCTTGCAATAGGGACAAATTTTAGACATTGTCCCGATTTGAACACATCTACTCAAGCTATAATCATCGACTGGGCTGTACCTGAATGCCAGGCGATAACTTTCAGGTTGCTCTGATTCCTCGGCACGCTTTCTTTTCTTACTTTCTCTATCAGCAGCAAGCCTGATTTCTTGCTGTTCTTGTGATTCCTCGGCACGCCTTCTTTTTTCACTTTCTCTTTTAGCAGCAAGTCTGCTTTCGCGTTGCTCTGGTAGTTCCTCGGCACGCTTTCTGTTCTTTCTTTCTCTATCAGCAGCCTCAAGCCTGTTTCCTTGCTGTTCTTTTTATTCCTCGGCACGCTTTCTGTTCTTTCTTTCTCTATCAGCGTCAAGCCTGTTTCCTTGCTGTTCTTTTGATTCCTCGGCACGCTTTCTTTTCTGACTTTCTCTATCAGTAGCAAGTTTTTTGGCATAGACTCTTTGAGCATCTTCATCGGCTTTTGCCATTGTAAGTTCATCAGTCATTTTAAACTTAAACATTAATAGATTTCTACGTGAACATATGTGTCTTAAATATCTTTAATGACGTCACCGTCATAGCAAAAATGACGACAACTAACTTCATGACGTCAGCCGACACAGAAACATGACGTCACCTGACAGACAGACAATTTATTTATATATATATACTAGCTGTTGGGGTGGCGCTTCGCGCTGGTGGGGGCGCTTCGCGCCCCCCCAAGCCCCCCCGCGCGCGTAAGTCGTTACGCGCCATTGTAGTTGTGTCCCTATGTCCCACCTGTGAATATAGATATATATATATATATATATATATATCTATATATATAAAAATAAGTTGTCTGTGGATGGATGGATGGATGGATGTGTGGATGGATGTGTCAGGTGACGTCACCTGAAAAAACTGGATTAGGTGACGTCAAAACTGAAAAAACTAAAAAAAGGCAAAAACTACAAAAAAAACTAAAAACTAATAAAAAAAATAAAAAAGCTAAAAAACTAAAAAAACTATAAAGGTAAAAACCAATAAAAAACTAAAAAAAAAACTGAAAAAACTAAAAAAAGGCAAAAACTACAAAAAAAAACTAAAAACTAATAAAAAAAGTGAAAAAGCTAAAAAACTAAAAAAACTAAAAAAACTAAAAAAAGGTAAAAAACTAAAAAAAATAAAAAATAAAAAAAAACTAAAAAAAAGGAAAAAACTGAAAAATAAGCTAAAATAAAGGTAAAAACCAATAAAAAACTAAAAAAAAAAAAGGAAAAAACTAATAAATGACGACACTCAAAGAGAAAGCGACCAGGACAAAAAACTAAAAAAAAAGGCAAAAACTACAAAAAAACTAAAAACTAATAAAAAAAATAAAAAAGCTAAAAAACTAAAAAAACTAAAAAAAGGTAAAAAACTAAAAAAACTAAAAACTAAAAAAAAACTAAAAAAGGTAAAAACTAAAAGAACTAAAAAAGAAAAAAATAAATGACGACACTCAAAGAGAAAGCGACCAGGACAAAAGGAATGTTCGATTAGCAATCAACAAAGCACCGGGACACAGGGAGTATAAATGACGACCAGGACACAAGTAAAAAAAAAAATTAACAAAACTAAAAAGAAGGTAAAAACTACAAAAAAACTAAAAAGAAAAAAAAACTAAAAACTAATAAAAAAACTAAAAAATCTAAAAATCTAAATAAACTAAAAAAGAAAAAAAAAGGAAAAAAATAAAGGAGAAAAACAAAACTAAAAAACGAATGTATATACAGACCGGTACACCGGGATACAAATGACGACCGGGACACAGGGAATATAAATAACGACCGGGACACAGGGACACAACTACAACGGGGACACCGGGGGAAACAGGGGGATATAAATGACGACCGGGACAAAAAAACTAAAATGAAATAAAAACTAAAAACTAATAAAAAAAACTAAAAAATCTAAAAATCTAAATAAGCTAAAAAAGAAAAAAAAAGGAAAAAAATAAAGGAGAAAAACAAAACTAAAAAACGAATGTATATACAGACCGGGACACCGGGATACAAATGATGACCGGGACGCGGGACACAGGGAATATAAATGACGACCGGGACACAGGGACACAACTACAACGGGGACACCGGGGGAAACAGGGGGATAACCTGACAATCTATTTATATGCAAAGACAATGGGACAGCAAAGAATGTTGTATATTCGCAAGTTTTACGTAGTTAAAACCATATATATATATATATATCTATATTCACAGGTGGGACATAGGGACACAACTACAATGGCGCGTAACTATTATGGCGCGTAACGACTTACGCGCGCGGGGGGGCTTGGGGGGGGCGCGAAGCGCCCCCACCAACTAGGTGTTGGGGTGGCGCGAAGCGCCACCCCAACAGCTAGTCTTCTATATATATAAAAATAAGTTGTCTGTCTGTGGATGTGTGGATGTGTCAGGTGACGTCACCTGAAAAAACTGGATCAGGTGACGTCAAAACTGAAAAAACTAAAAAAAGGCAAAAACTACAAAAAAAACTAAAAACTAATAAAAAAAATAAAAAAGCTAAAAAACTAAAAAAACTATAAAGGTAAAAACCAATAAAAAACTAAAAAAAAAACTGAAAAAACTAAAAAAAAGCAAAAACTACAAAAAAAAACTAAAAACTAATAAAAAAAGTAAAAAAGCTAAAAAACTAAAAAAACTAAAAAAACTAAAAAAGGTAAAAAACTAAAAAAAATAAAAAATAAAAAAAAACTAAAAAAAAAGAAAAAACTGAAAAATAAGCTAAAATAAAGGTAAAAACCAATAAAAAACTAAAAAGAAAAAAAGGAAAAAACTAATAAATGACGACACTCAAAGAGAAAGCGACCAGGACAAAAGGAATGTTCGATTAGCAATCAACAAAGCACCGGGACACAGGGAGTATAAATGACGACCAGGACATAAGTAAAAAAAAAAAACTATCTATATATATAAAAATAAGTTGTCAAACTAAAAAAAGGCAAAAACTACAAAAAAAACTAAAAACTAATAAAAAAGCTAAAAAACTAAAAAAACTAAAAAAAAGGCAAAAACTACAAAAAAAACTAAAAACTAATAAAAAAAATAAAAAAGCTAAAAAACTAAAAAAACTAAAAAAACTAAAAAAAGGTAAAAAACTAAAAAAACTAAAAACTAAAAAAAACTAAAAAAAAGGAAAAAACTGAAAAATAAGCTAAAATAAAGGTAAAAACCAATAAAAAACTAAAAAAAAACTGAAAAAACTAAAAAAAGGCAAAAACTACAAAAAAACTAAAAACTAATAAAAAAAGGAAAAAACTGAAAAATAAGCTAACATAAAGGTAAAAACCAATAAAAAACTAAAAAGAAAAAAAGGAAAAAACTAAAAAAAATTTTCATCTAAAAAACTAAAAAAAACTAAAAAAGGTAAAAACTAAAAGAACTAAAAAAGAAAAAAATAAATGACGACACTCAAAGAGAAAGCGACCAGGACAAAAGGAATGTTCGATTAGCAATCAACAAAGCACCGGGACATAGGGAGTATAAATGACGACCAGGACATAAGTAAAAAAAAAAATTAACAAAACTAAAAAGAAGGTAAAAACTACAAAAAAACTAAAAAGAAAAAAAAACTAAAAACTAATAAAAAAACTAAAAAATCTAAAAATCTAAATAAACTAAAAAAGAAAAAAAAAGGAAAAAAATAAAGGAGAAAAACAAAACTAAAAAACGAATGTATATACAGACCGGTACACCGGGATACAAATGACGACCGGGACAGAGGGAATATAAATGACGACCGGGACACAGGGACACAACTACAACGGGGACACCGGGGGAAACAGGGGGATATAAATGACGACCGGGACAAAAAAACTAAAAAGAAAAAAAAACTAAAAACTAATAAAAAAACTAAAAAATCTAAAAATCTAAATAAGCTAAAAAAGAAAAAAAAAGGAAAAAAATAAAGGAGAAAAACAAAACTAAAAAACGAATGTATATACAGACCGGGACACCGGGATACAAATGACGACCGGGACACAGGGAATATAAATGACGACCGGGACACAGGGACACAACTACAACGGGGACACCGGAGGAAACAGGGGGATGTAAATGACGACCGGGACACCGGGACAGGGAATGGTCGATTAGCAATCACCATCAACAAAGCTCAAGGGCAATCATTAGAATCATGAGGTATAGATCTGAATACAGATTGTTTTCCCATGGACCATTATATGTTGCATGTTCAAGAGTCGGTAAACCTGACAATCTATTTATATGCAAAGACAATGGGACAGCAAAGAATGTTGTATATTCGCAAGTTTTACGTAGTTAAAACCATATATATATATATCTATCTATATTCACAGGTGGGACATAGGGACACAACTACAATGGCGCGTAACTATTATGGCGCGTAACGACTTACGCGCGCGGGGGGGCTTGGGGGGGCGCGAAGCGCCCCCACCAACTAGGTGTTGGGGTGGCGCGAAGCGCCACCCCAACAGCTAGTATATATATATATATATATATATCTTCTATATATATAAAAATAAGTTGTCTGTCTGTGGATGTGTGGATGGATGTGTGGATGGATGTGTCAGGTGACGTCACCTGAAAAAACTGGATTAGGTGACGTCAAAACTGAAAAAACTAAAAAAAGGCAAAAACTACAAAAAAAACTAAAAACTAATAAAAAAAATAAAAAAGCTAAAAAACTAAAAAAACTATAAAGGTAAAAACCAATAAAAAACTAAAAAAAAAAACTGAAAAAACTAAAAAAAGGCAAAAACTACAAAAAAAAACTAAAAACTAATAAAAAAAGTAAAAAAGCTAAAAAACTAAAAAAACTAAAAAAACTAAAAAAAGGTAAAAAACTAAAAAAATAAAAAATAAAAAAAAACTAAAAAAAAGGAAAAAACTGAAAAATAAGCTAAAATAAAGGTAAAAACCAATAAAAAACTAAAAAAAAAAAGGAAAAAACTAATAAATGACGACACTCAAAGAGAAAGCGACCAGGACAAAAAACTAAAAAAAAAGGCAAAAACTACAAAAAAACTAAAAACTAATAAAAAAAATAAAAAAGCTAAAAAACTAAAAAAAACTAAAAAAAGGTAAAAAACTAAAAAAACTAAAAACTAAAAAAAAACTAAAAAAGGTAAAAACTAAAAGAACTAAAAAAGAAAAAAATAAATGACGACACTCAAAGAGAAAGCGACCAGGACAAAAGGAATGTTCGATTAGCAATCAACAAAGCACCGGGACACAGGGAGTATAAATGACGACCAGGACACAAGTAAAAAAAAAAATTAACAAAACTAAAAAGAAGGTAAAAACTACAAAAAAACTAAAAAGAAAAAAAAACTAAAAACTAATAAAAAAACTAAAAAATCTAAAAATCTAAATAAACTAAAAAAGAAAAAAAAAGGAAAAAAATAAAGGAGAAAAACAAAACTAAAAAACGAATGTATATACAGACCGGTACACCGGGATACAAATGACGACCGGGACACAGGGAATATAAATAACGACCGGGACACAGGGACACAACTACAACGGGGACACCGGGGGAAACAGGGGGATATAAATGACGACCGGGACAAAAAAACTAAAAAGAAATAAAAACTAAAAACTAATAAAAAAAACTAAAAAATCTAAAAATCTAAATAAGCTAAAAAAGAAAAAAAAAGGAAAAAAATAAAGGAGAAAAACAAAACTAAAAAACGAATGTATATACAGACCGGGACACCGGGATACAAATGATGACCGGGACCCGGGACACAGGGAATATAAATGACGACCGGGACACAGGGACACAACTACAACGGGGACACCGGGGGAAACAGGGGGATAACCTGACAATCTATTTATATGCAAAGACAATGGGACAGCAAAGAATGTTGTATATTCGCAAGTTTTACGTAGTTAAAACCATATATATATATATATATCTATATTCACAGGTGGGACATAGGGACACAACTACAATGGCGCGTAACTATTATGGCGCGTAACGACTTACGCGCGCGGGGGGGCTTGGGGGGGGCGCGAAGCGCCCCCACCAACTAGGTGTTGGGGTGGCGCGAAGCGCCACCCCAACAGCTAGTATATATCTATATATATAAAAATAAGTTGTCTGTGGATGGATGGATGGATGGATGTGTGGATGGATGTGTCAGGTGACGTCACCTGAAAAAACTGGATTAGGTGACGTCAAAACTGAAAAAACTAAAAAAAGGCAAAAACTACAAAAAAAACTAAAAACTAATAAAAAAAATAAAAAAGCTAAAAAACTAAAAAAACTATAAAGGTAAAAACCAATAAAAAACTAAAAAAAAAACTGAAAAAACTAAAAAAAGGCAAAAACTACAAAAAAAACTAAAAACTAATAAAAAAAGTAAAAAAGCTAAAAAACTAAAAAAACTAAAAAAACTAAAAAAAGGTAAAAAACTAAAAAAAATAAAAAATAAAAAAAAACTAAAAAAAAGGAAAAAACTGAAAAATAAGCTAAAATAAAGGTAAAAACCAATAAAAAACTAAAAAAAAAAAGGAAAAAACTAATAAATGACGACACTCAAAGAGAAAGCGACCAGGACAAAAAACTAAAAAAAAAGGCAAAAACTACAAAAAAACTAAAAACTAATAAAAAAAATAAAAAAGCTAAAAAACTAAAAAAACTAAAAAAAGGTAAAAAACTAAAAAAACTAAAAACTAAAAAAAAACTAAAAAAGGTAAAAACTAAAAGAACTAAAAAAGAAAAAAATAAATGACGACACTCAAAGAGAAAGCGACCAGGACAAAAGGAATGTTCGATTAGCAATCAACAAAGCACCGGGACACAGGGAGTATAAATGACGACCAGGACACAAGTAAAAAAAAAAATTAACAAAACTAAAAAGAAGGTAAAAACTACAAAAAAACTAAAAAGAAAAAAAAACTAAAAACTAATAAAAAAACTAAAAAATCTAAAAATCTAAATAAACTAAAAAAGAAAAAAAAGGAAAAAAATAAAGGAGAAAAACAAAACTAAAAAACGAATGTATATACAGACCGGTACACCGGGATACAAATGACGACCGGGACACAGGGAATATAAATAACGACCGGGACACAGGGACACAACTACAACGGGGACACCGGGGGAAACAGGGGGATATAAATGACGACCGGGACAAAAAAACTAAAAAGAAATAAAAACTAAAAACTAATAAAAAAAACTAAAAAATCTAAAAATCTAAATAAGCTAAAAAAGAAAAAAAAAGGAAAAAAATAAAGGAGAAAAACAAAACTAAAAAACGAATGTATATACAGACCGGGACACCGGGATACAAATGATGACCGGGACCCGGGACACAGGGAATATAAATGACGACCGGGACACAGGGACACAACTACAACGGGGACACCGGGGGAAACAGGGGGATAACCTGACAATCTATTTATATGCAAAGACAATGGGACAGCAAAGAATGTTGTATATTCGCAAGTTTTACGTAGTTAAAACCATATATATATATATATATCTATATTCACAGGTGGGACATAGGGACACAACTACAATGGCGCGTAACTATTATGGCGCGTAACGACTTACGCGCGCGGGGGGGCTTGGGGGGGGCGCGAAGCGCCCCCACCAACTAGGTGTTGGGGTGGCGCGAAGCGCCACCCCAACAGCTAGTATATATCTATATATATAAAAATAAGTTGTCTGTGGATGGATGGATGGATGGATGGGTCAGGTGACGTCACCTGAAAAAACTGGATTAGGTGACGTCAAAACTGAAAAAACTAAAAAAAGGCAAAAACTACAAAAAAAACTAAAAACTAATAAAAAAAATAAAAAAGCTAAAAAACTAAAAAAACTATAAAGGTAAAAACCAATAAAAAACTAAAAAAAAAACTGAAAAAACTAAAAAAAGGCAAAAACTACAAAAAAAAACTAAAAACTAATAAAAAAAGTAAAAAAGCTAAAAAACTAAAAAAACTAAAAAAACTAAAAAAAGGTAAAAAACTAAAAAAAATAAAAAATAAAAAAAAACTAAAAAAAAGGAAAAAACTGAAAAATAAGCTAAAATAAAGGTAAAAACCAATAAAAAACTAAAAAAAAAAGGAAAAAACTAATAAATGACGACACTCAAAGAGAAAGCGACCAGGACAAAAGGAATGTTCGATTAGCAATCAACAAAGCACCGGGACACAGGGAGTATAAATGACGACCAGGACATAAGTAAAAAAAAAAAAACTATCTATATATATAAAAATAAGTTGTCTGTGGATCTGTGGATCGTGGATCAGGTGACGTCACCTGAAAAAACTGGATCAGGTGACGTCAAAACTGAAAAAACTAAAAAAAGGCAAAAACTACAAAAAAAACTAAAAACTAATAAAAAAGCTAAAAAACTAAAAAAACTAAAAAAAAGGCAAAAACTACAAAAAAACTAAAAACTAATAAAAAAAATAAAAAAGCTAAAAAACTAAAAAAACTAAAAAAAGGTAAAAAACTAAAAAAACTAAAAACTAAAAAAAAACTAAAAAAGGTAAAAACTAAAAGAACTAAAAAAGAAAAAAATAAATGACGACACTCAAAGAGAAAGCGACCAGGACAAAAGGAATGTTCGATTAGCAATCAACAAAGCACCGGGACACAGGGAGTATAAATGACGACCAGGACATAAGTAAAAAAAAAAATTAACAAAACTAAAAAGAAGTTAAAAACTACAAAAAAACTAAAAAGAAAAAAAAACTAAAAACTAATAAAAAAACTAAAAAATCTAAAAATCTAAATAAACTAAAAAAGAAAAAAAAAGGAAAAAAATAAAGGAGAAAAACAAAACTAAAAAACGAATGTATATACAGACCGGTACACCGGGATACAAATGACGACCGGGACACAGGGAATATAAATGACAACCGGGACACAGGGACACAACTACAACGGGGACACCGGGGGAAACAGGGGGATGTAAATGACGACCGGGACACCGGGACAGGGAATGGTCGATTAGCAATCACCATCAACAAAGCTCAAGGGCAATCATTAGAATCATGATTTATATTCGTCAGGATATTGTAGGGCATCGTAGCATCGATGAGTTTAAGCAATTCTTGTCAACTGATTGTTTCGCCTATAAAGAATATTATCTTCAGGTAAGAACTGATCACCGACCACAACGATTGCCACTTTGTTGATAGTTGCGTATCAGGAGGCATCAATTCGATTGTTGTTTTTAAGCAGAAGCACTAAATTATTATTTTTGTGGAAAAGATGATATATATAAATATATATATATATTTTCTTTTTAGTTTTTTTGTAGTTTTTACCTTTTTTAGTTTTTTTCTTCTTTTGTATTAATGCTAAAGCCAAGGTTCAAACCTGGAGCCTCTCGGACCTAGAACCTGAAACATAACGCTTTACCAACTCAGCTACTTCGGCGTGAATACATTCGTTTTGAGCAGCTTCCTCGGGTGTTGCCATTGTAGGTTCTTCAGTCATTTTACAATTAGAAATTTCTCTTTCAACGGTTTTCTTACAATTAAAAATTTGTCTTTGAACGATATTCTTACATACCTGTGTCCTGGTCGTCATTTATATTGCCTGTGTCCCGGTCGTCATTTGTGTCCCGGTATCCCAGTCTGTAATTTCTCCTTGAGTGTCCCGGTCGTTATTTATATTCCCTCTGTCCCAGTCGTCATTTGTGTCCCGGTCTGTAATTTCTCTTTGAGTGTTTTTTCTTTTTAGTATTTTTTAGTTTTTTACATTTTTTCTTTTTTCAGTTTTCTTTTTCTTCTTTATTTTTCAGCTTCACTATGAAATACATATTGCCGAACCTTTGTTTTTTTAACTAAAATCTGGTAGGCATTGATGACCTTATCCAAGTCAAAATCCCAAACCCAATCATCATCGCTATCATTTTCAGTTTTGATATGTTTTGACTCTCGCTGTCCAGGTGGATCTTCATCTAACTGCGCGGTTTTGCGTTCTTTAGCCTCAAGCCTGTTTCCTTGCTGTTCTTTTGATTCCTCGGCATGCTTTCTTTTCTGACTTTCTCTATCAGCAGCAAGTTTTTTGGCATAGACTCTTTGAGCATCTTCATCGGATATATATATATATATATATATATATATATATATATATATATATATATATATATATATATATATATATATCTATCTATATATATAAAAATAAGTTGTCTGTGTGTGGATCTGTGGATGGATCAGGTGACGTCATGTTTGTTCGCATATGACGTCTGAATTATTTCACACTAATACAAAAGAAGAAAAAAACTAAAAAAGGTAAAAACTACAAAAAAAACTAAAAAGAAAAAAAACTAAAAAAGCTAGAAAACTAAAAAAAAAAACTAAAAAAAGGTAAAAATCTAATAACTAAAAAAAAACTGAAAAAAATAAAAAATCACAGACTGGAACACCGGGACACAAATGACGACCGGGACACAGGGAATATAAATGACGACCGGGACACAGGGACATAACTACAAAGGGGACGCCGGGGTGCACAGGGGGATATATAAATGACGATGGCGACTCAGGGAATGGTCGATTAGCAATCACCATCAACAAAGCTCAAGGGCAATCATTAGAATCATGAGGTATAGATCTGAATACGGATTGTTTTCCCATGGACCATTATATGTTGCATGTTCAAGAGTCGGTAAACCTGACAATCTATTTATATGCACAGACAATGGGACAGCAAAGAATGTTGTATATTCGCAAGTTTTACGTAGTTAAAAACATATATATATATATATATATATATATATATATATATATATATATATATATATATATATATATATATATATATATATATATATATATATATATATATATATATATATATATACTAGCTGTTGGGGTGGCGCTTCGCGCCACCCCAACACCTAGTTGGTGGGGGCGCTTCGCGCCCCCCCCAAGCCCCCCCGCGCGCGTAAGTCGTTACGCGCCATAATAGTTACGCGCCATTGTAGTTGTGTCCCTATGTCCCACCTGTGAATATAGATATATATATATATATATGGTTTTAACTACGTAAAACTTGCGAATATACAACATTCTTTGCTGTCCCATTGTCTTTGCATATAAATAGATTGTCAGGTTATCCCCCTGTTTCCCCCGGTGTCCCCGTTGTAGTTGTGTCCCTGTGTCCCGGTCGTCATTTATATTCCCTGTGTCCCGGGTCCCGGTCATCATTTGTATCCCGGTGTCCCGGTCTGTATATACATTCGTTTTTTAGTTTTGTTTTTCTCCTTTATTTTTTTCCTTTTTTTTTCTTTTTTAGCTTATTTAGATTTTTAGATTTTTTAGTTTTTTTTATTAGTTTTTAGTTTTTATTTCTTTTTAGTTTTTTTGTCCCGGTCGTCATTTATATCCCCCTGTTTCCCCCGGTGTCCCCGTTGTAGTTGTGTCCCTGTGTCCCGGTCGTTATTTATATTCCCTGTGTCCCGGTCGTCATTTGTATCCCGGTGTACCGGTCTGTATATACATTCGTTTTTTAGTTTTGTTTTTCTCCTTTATTTTTTTCCTTTTTTTTTCTTTTTTAGTTTATTTAGATTTTTAGATTTTTTAGTTTTTTTATTAGTTTTTAGTTTTTTTTTCTTTTTAGTTTTTTTGTAGTTTTTACCTTCTTTTTAGTTTTGTTAATTTTTTTTTTTACTTGTGTCCTGGTCGTCATTTATACTCCCTGTGTCCCGGTGCTTTGTTGATTGCTAATCGAACATTCCTTTTGTCCTGGTCGCTTTCTCTTTGAGTGTCGTCATTTATTTTTTTCTTTTTTAGTTCTTTTAGTTTTTACCTTTTTTAGTTTTTTTTTAGTTTTTAGTTTTTTTAGTTTTTTACCTTTTTTTAGTTTTTTTAGTTTTTTAGCTTTTTTATTTTTTTTATTAGTTTTTAGTTTTTTTGTAGTTTTTGCCTTTTTTTTTAGTTTTTTGTCCTGGTCGCTTTCTCTTTGAGTGTCGTCATTTATTAGTTTTTTCCTTTTTTTTTTTAGTTTTTTATTGGTTTTTACCTTTATTTTAGCTTATTTTTCAGTTTTTTCCTTTTTTTTAGTTTTTTTTTATTTTTTATTTTTTTTAGTTTTTTACCTTTTTTTAGTTTTTTTAGTTTTTTTAGTTTTTTAGCTTTTTTACTTTTTTTATTAGTTTTTAGTTTTTTTTTGTAGTTTTTGCCTTTTTTTAGTTTTTTCAGTTTTTTTTTTAGTTTTTTATTGTTTTTTACCTTTATAGTTTTTTTAGTTTTTTAGCTTTTTTATTTTTTTTATTAGTTTTTAGTTTTTTTTGTAGTTTTTGCCTTTTTTTAGTTTTTTCAGTTTTGACGTCACCTAATCCAGTTTTTTCAGGTGACGTCACCTGACACATCCATCCACACATCCATCCATCCATCCATCCACAGACAACTTATTTTTATATATATAGATATATATATATATATATATATATATATCTATATTCACAGGTGGGACATAGGGACACAACTACAATGGCGCGTAACTAATATGGCGCGTAACGACTTACGCGCGCGGGGGGGCTTGGGGGGGCGCGAAGCGCCCCCACCAACTAGATGTTGTTTTGCTGTCCCATTGTCTGTGCATATAAATAGATTGTCAGGTTTACCGACTCTTGAACATGCAACATATAATGGTCCATGGGAAAACAATCCGTATTCAGATCTATACCTCATGATTCTAATGATTACCCTTGAGCTTTGTTGATGGTGATTGCTAATCGAACATTCCCTGTCCCGGTGTCCCGGTCGTCATTTATATCTCCCTGTGCCCCCCGGCGTCCCCGTTGTAGTTGTGTCCCTGTGTCCCGGTCGTCATTCATATTTTTTACTTATGTCCTGGTCATTATGGCTTATGTATGGTCATTTATATTCCCTGTGTCCCGGTCGTCATTTGTATCCCGGTGTCCCGGTCTGTATATACATTCGTTTTTTAGTTTTGTTTTTCTCCTTTATTTTTTTCCTTTTTTATTTTTTTTCTTTTTAATTTTATTTAGATTTTTAGATTTTTTAGTTTTTTTATTAGTTTTTAGTTTTTTTTTTCTTTTTAGTTTTTTTGTAGTTTTTACCTTCTTTTTAGTTTTTTAGTTTTTTTTTACTTATGTCCTGGTCGTCATTTATACTCCCTGTGTCCCGGTGCTTTGTTGATTGCTAATCGAACATTCCTTTTGTCCCGGTCGCTTTCTCTTTGAGTGTCGTCATACCTGGTTGGTGGGGGCGCTTCGCGCCCCCCCCCCAAGCCCCCCCCGCGCGTGTAAGTCGTTACGCGCCATATTAGTTACGCGCCATTGTAGTTGTGTCCCTATGTCCCACATGTGAATATAGATAGATATATTATATATATATATGTTTTTAACTACGTAAAACTTGCGAATATACAACATTCTTTGCTGTCCCATTGTCTGTGCATATAAATAGATTTTCAGGTTTACCGACTCTTGAACATGCAACATATAATGGTCCATGGGAAAACAATCCGTATTCAGATCTATACCTCATGATTCTAATGATTGCCCTTGAGCTTTGTTGATGGTGATTGCTAATCGACCATTCCCTGTCCCGGTGTCCCGGTCGTCATTTATATCCCCCTGTGCCCCCCGGCGTCCCCTTTGTAGTTGTGTCCCTGTGTCCCGGTCGTCATTTATATTTTTTACTTATGTCCTGATCATTATGGCTTATGTATGGTCATTTATATTCCCTGTGTCCCGGTCGTCATTTGTATCCCGGTGTCCCGGTCTGTATATACATTCGTTTTTTAGTTTTATTTTTCTCCTTTATTTTTTTCCTTTTTTTTCTTTTTTAGTTTATTTAGATTTTTAGATTTTTTAGTTTTTTATTAGTTTTTAGGTTTTTTTTTCTTTTTAGTTTTTTTGTAGTTTTCACCTTCTTTTTAGTTTTTTTTTTTACTTATGTCCTGGTCGTCATTTA
Source organism: Artemia franciscana (assembly GCF_032884065.1). Classification (NCBI taxonomy): domain Eukaryota; kingdom Metazoa; phylum Arthropoda; class Branchiopoda; order Anostraca; family Artemiidae; genus Artemia; species Artemia franciscana. The sequence goes on from NW_027064942.1 coordinate 14,345, forward strand.
TACTCCGTGTCCCGGTGCTTTGTTGATTGCTAATCGAACATTCCTTTTGTCCTGGTCGCTTTCTCTTTGAGTGTCGTCATTTATTTTTTTCTTTTTTAGTTCTTTTAGTTTTTACCTTTTTTAGTTTTTTTTAGTTTTTTAGATGAAATTTTTTTTTAGTTTTTTCCTTTTTTTCTTTTTAGTTTTTTATTGGTTTTTACCTTTATTTTAGCTTATTTTTCAGTTTTTTCCTTTTTTTTAGTTTTTTTTTATTTTTTATTTTTTTTAGTTTTTTACCTTTTTTTAGTTTTTTTAGTTTTTTTAGTTTTTTAGCTTTTTTACTTTTTTTATTAGTTTTTAGTTTTTTTTGTAGTTTTTGCCTTTTTTTAGTTTTTTCAGTTTTTTTTTTAGTTTTTTATTGGTTTTTACCTTTATTTTAGCTTATTTTTCAGTTTTTTCCTTTTTTTTAGTTTTTTTTAGTTTTTAGTTTTTTTAGTTTTTTACTTTTTTTAGTTTTTTTAGTTTTTTAGCTTTTATATTTTTTTTATTAGTTTTTAGTTTTTTTTGTAGTTTTTGCCTTTTTTTAGTTTTTTTAGTTTTTTAGCTTTTTTATTAGTTTTTAGTTTTTTTTGTAGTTTTTGCCTTTTTTTAGTTTTTTAGTTTTTTAGCTTTTTTTTTTTATTAGTTTTTAGTTTTTTTTGTAGTTTTTGCCTTTTTTTAGTTTTTTCAGTTTTGACGTCACCTGATCCAGCTTTTTCAGGTGACGTCACCTGATCCACAGATCCACACACAGACAACTTATTTTTATATATATAGATATACTAGCTGTTGGGGTGGCGCTTCGCGCCACCCCAACACCTAGTTGGTGGGGGCGCTTCGCGCCCCCCCCAAGCCCCCCCGCGCGCGTAAGTCGTTACGCGCCATAATAGTTACGCGCCATTGTAGTTGTGTCCCTATGTCCCACCTGTGAATATAGATAGATATATATATATGGTTTTAACTACGTAAAACTTGCGAATATACAACATTCTTTGCTGTCCCATTGTCTTTGCATATAAATAGATTGTCAGGTTTACCGACTCTTGAACATGCAACATATAATGGTCCATGGGAAAACAATCTGTATTCAGATCTATACCTCATGATTCTAATGATTGCCCTTGAGCTTTGTTGATGGTGATTGCTAATCGACCATTCCCTGTCCCGGTGTCCCGGTCGTCATTTACATCCCCCTGTTTCCCCCGGTGTCCCCGTTGTAGTTGTGTCCCTGTGTCCCGGTCGTCATTTATATTCCCTGTGTCCCGGTCGTCATTTGTATCCCGGTGTCCCGGTCTGTATATACATTCGTTTTTTAGTTTTGTTTTTCTCCTTTATTTTTTTCCTTTTTTTTTCTTTTTTAGCTTATTTAGATTTTTAGATTTTTTAGTTTTTTTATTAGTTTTTAGTTTTTTTTTCTTTTTAGTTTTTTTGTCCCGGTCGTCATTTATATCCCCCTGTTTCCCCCGGTGTCCCCGTTGTAGTTGTGTCCCTGTGTCCCGGTCGTCATTTATATTCCCAGATAGTTTTTTTTTTTTACTTATGTCCTGGTCGTCATTTATACTCCCTGTGTCCCGGTGCTTTGTTGATTGCTAATCGAACATTCCTTTTGTCCTGGTCGCTTTCTCTTTGAGTGTCGTCATTTATTAGTTTTTTCCTTTTTTCTTTTTAGTTTTTTATTGGTTTTTACCTTTATTTTAGCTTATTTTTCAGTTTTTTCCTTTTTTTTAGTTTTTTTTTATTTTTTATTTTTTTTAGTTTTTTACCTTTTTTTAGTTTTTTTAGTTTTTTTTTAGTTTTTTAGCTTTTTTACTTTTTTTATTAGTTTTTAGTTTTTTTTTTGTAGTTTTTGCCTTTTTTTAGTTTTTTCAGTTTTTTTTTTAGTTTTTTATTGGTTTTTACCTTTATAGTTTTTTTAGTTTTTTTGCTTTTTTATTTTTTTTATTAGTTTTTAGTTTTTTTGTAGTTTTTGCCTTTTTTTAGTTTTTTCAGTTTTGACGTCAAGTCATTTATATCCCCCTGTTTCCCCCGTTGTCCCCGTTGTAGTTGTGTCCCTGTGTCCCGGTCGTCATTTATATTCCCAGATAGTTTTTTTTTTTTACTTATGTCCTGGTCGTCATTTATACTCCCTGTGTCCCGGTGCTTTATTGATTGCTAATCGAACATTCCTTTTGTCCTGGTCGCTTTCTCTTTGAGTGTCGTCATTTATTAGTTTTTTCCTTTTTTCTTTTTAGTTTTTTATTGGTTTTTACCTTTATTTTAGCTTATTTTTCAGTTTTTTCCTTTTTTTAGTTTTTTTTGTTTTTTTTTTTTTTTAGTTTTTTACCTTGTTTTAGTTTTTTTAGTTTTTTTAGTTTTTTAGCTTTTTTACTTTTTTTATTAGTTTTTAGTTTTTTTTGTAGTTTTTGCCTTTTTTTAGTTTTTTCAGTTTTTTTTTTAGTTTTTTATTGGTTTTTACCTTTATAGTTTTTTTAGTTTTTTAGCTTTTTTATTTTTTTTATTAGTTTTTAGTTTTTTTTGTAGTTTTTGCCTTTTTTTAGTTTTTTCAGTTTTGACGTCACCTGATCCAGTTTTTTCAGGTGACGTCACCTGACACATCCATCCATCCATCCACAGACAACTTATTTTTATATATATAGATAGATATCTATATATATAAAAATAAGTTGTCTGTCTGTCTGTCTGTGGATCAGGTGACGTCATGTTTCTGTGTTGACTGACGTCATGAAATTAGTTGTCGTCATTTTTGCTTTGACGGTGACGTCATTAACGGTATTTTAACGCAAAACCGCGCAGTTAGATGAAAATCCACCTGGACAGCGAGAGTCAAAACATATCAAAACTGAAAATGATAGCGATGATGATTGGGTTTGGGATTTTGACTTGGATAAGGTCATCAATGCCTACCAGATTTAAGTTAAAAAAACTAAATTTCGTCGATATGTACTTCATAGTGACAATGAAAAATAAAGAAGAAAAAGAAAACTGAAAAAAGAAAAAAGGTAAAAAACTAAAAAAAAACTAAAAAGAAAAAACACTCAATGAGAAATTACAGACCGGGACACAAATGACGACCGAGACAGAGGGAATATAAGTGACGACCGAGAACCTCAAAGAGAAATTACAGACTGGGACACCCGGACACAAATCACGACCGGGACACAGGGAATATAAATGACGACCGGGACACAGGGACACATCATTAGAATAATGAGGTATAGATCTGAATACGGATTGTTTTTCCCATGGACAATTATATGTTGCATGTTCAAGAGTCAGTAAACCTGACAATCTATTTATATGCACAGACAATGGGACAGCGAAGAATGTTGTATATTCGCATGTTTTACGTAGTTAAAAACATATATTTATATCTATCTCTATTCAAGGGTGGGACACAGGGACACAACTACAATGGCGCGTAACTAATATGGCGTGTAACGACTTACGCGCGCGGGGGGGCTTGGGGGGGGGGCGAAGCGCCCCACCAACTAGGTGTTTGGGTGGCGCGAAGCGCCACCCCAACAGCTAGTATCTATATATATAAAAATAAGTTGTCTGTCTGTCAGGTGACGTCATGTTTCTGTGTCGACTGACGTCATGTTTTCGACTGACGAAATTACGAAATTACATTGGGACACAAATGACGACCAGGACACCGGCACATTTATCTATATATATAAAAATAAGTTGTCTGTCTGTCTGTGTGTCAGGTGACGTCATGTTTCTGTGTCGACTGACGTCATGTTTTCGACTGACGAAATTACGAAATTCATTTTTAGTTTTGATATGTTTTGACTCTCGCTGTCCAGGTGGATCTTCATCTAACTGCGCGGTTTTGCGTTCTTTAGCCTCAAGCCTGTTTCCTTGCTGTTCTTTTGATTCCTCGGCACGCTTTCTTTTCTGACTTTCTCTATCAGCAGCAAGTTTTTTGGCATAGACTCTTTGAGCATCTTCATCGGCCTTTGCCATTGTAAGTTCATCAGTCATTTTAAACTTAAACATTAATAGATTTCTACGTGAACATATATGTCTTAAATATCTTTAATGACGTCACCGTCATAGCAAAAATGACGACAACTAACTTCATGACGCCAGTCGACACAGAAACATGACGTCACCTGATCCACATACAGACAACTTATTTTTATATATATAGATAGATATAATTCTAAAATTGTCAGGTAATTTTCTATTTTGATATAAAAACTAAAAATTATTGCTCAGACAACATAAATATTTTTGATATTTACATAATAGCTTTAGTGGTTCTGGACTGAAAACAAATATGCTAATCAAATTGGGAATTGCAATCTTTTAGGTTGAAAAGGCAGATCCATTGGAATCATGAGAATGCGTGGAATATGAAAAGCCTCACCCTCAAAAGGCCCTGTCAAGATTGTTGCCTCTATTACGTTATAACTGACATAACACGTCATTTGTGTCCCGGTCTCCCGGTCTGTAGTTTCGTCAGTCGACAAACATGACGTCAGACGACAAACAACTTCATGACGACATACAGCTCAATCCTTATAATGACGTCAGTCGACAAACATGACGTCAGTCGACACACAAACGTTACGTGCCATATTAGTTACGCGCCATTGTAGTTGTGTCCCTTGTCCCCACCTGTGAATATAGATAGATGTATATATATATATATATATATATATATATATATATGTTTTTAACTACGTAAAACTTGCGAATATACAACATTCTTTGCTGTCCCATTGTCTGTGCATATAAATAGATTGTCATGTTTACCGACTCTTGAACATGCAACATATAATGGTCCATGGGAAAACAATCCGTATTCAGATCTATACCTCATGATTCTAATGATTGCCCTTGAGCTTTGTTGATGGTGATTGCTAATCGACCATTCCCTGAGTCGCCATCGTCATTTATATATCCCCCTGTGCACCCCGGCGTCCCCTTTGTAGTTATGTCCCTGTGTCCCGGTCGTCATTTATATTCCCTGTGTCCCGGTCGTCATTTGAGTCCCGGTGTTCCAGTCTGTGATTTCTCTTTGAGTGTCCCGGGCGTCATTTATATTCCTTGTGTCCCGGTGTCCCCGGTCGTCATTTATATCCCCCTGTGCCCCTCGGCGTCCCCATTGTAGTTGTGTCCCTGTGTCCCGGTCTTCATTTATATTCCCTGTGTCCCGGTCGTCATTTGTATCCCGGTGTCTCGGTCTGTATATACATTCGTTTTTTAGTTTTGTTTTTCTCCTTTATTTTTTTCCTTTTTTCCTTTTTTTTCTTTTTAGTTTATTTAGATTTTTAGATTTTTTAGTTTTTTTATTAGTTTTTAGTTTTTTTGTAGTTTTTTACCATTTTTTTAGTTTTTTTAGTTTTTTTTTTACTTATGTCCTGGTCGTCATTTATACTCCCTGTGTCCCGGTCGTCATTTGTGTCTCGGTGCTTTGTTGATTGCTAATTTATATTATATTTATATTTATATTTTTTATATTTATTAATATTTTTTAGTTTTCTTTTTCTCTTATTTTTCAGTTTTTTCCTTTTTTTTAGTTTTTTCTTTTTTAGTTTTTAGTTTTTTTTTGTTTTTTACCTTTTTTTAGTTTTTTTAGTTTTTTAGCTTTTTTAGTTTTTTTATTAGTTTTTAGTTTTTTTTTAGTTTTTGCCTTTTTTTAGTTTTTTCAGTTTTTTTTAGTTTTTTACCTTTTTTAGTTTTTTTTAGTTTTTTAGCTTTTTTAGTTTTTTTTCTTTTAGTTTTTTTTTGTAGTTTTTACCTTTTTTAGTTTTTTTTCTTCTTTTGTATTAGTGTGAAATAATTCAGACGTCATATGCAGACAAATACGACGTCACTCGACAGACAGACAGACAGACATAACCCACAAACAACTTATTTTTACATATATTTATTCATATTTTTTTAGTTTTCTTTTTCTCTTTTATTTTTCAGTTTTTTCCTTTTTTTTAGTTTTTTTCTTTTTTAGTTTTTAGTTTTTTTTAGTTTTTTTTACCTTTTTTTAGTTTTTTTTAGTTTTTTTAGTTTTTTAGCTTTTTTAGTTTTTTTATTAGTTTTTATTTTTTTGTAGTTTTTGCCTTTTTTTATTTTTTTCAGTTTTTTGTTAGTTATTAGATTTTTACCTTTTTTTAGTTTTTTTTAGTTTTTTAGCTTTTTTAGTTTTTTTTCTTTTTAGTTTTTTTTTTGTAGTTTTTACCTTTTTTAGTTTTTTTCTTCTTTTGTATTAGTGTGAAATAATTCAGACGTCATATGCGAACAAACATGACGTCACCTGATCCACAGATCCACACACAGACAACATATTTTAATATATATAGATATATATATATATATAGATATATATATTTTCCTTTTAGTTTTTTTGTAGTTTTTACCTTTTTTAGTTTTTTTCTTCTTTTGTATTAATGCTAAACCTGGAGCCTCTCGGACCTAGAACCTGAAACATAACGCTTTACCAACTCAGCTACTTCGACTTGAATAAATTCGTTTTGAGCAGCTTCCTCGGTGTTGCCATTGTAGGTTCTTCAGTCATTTTACAATTAGAAATTTCTCTTTCAACGGTCTTCTTACAAATAAAAATTTGTCTTTGAACGATATTCTTAAATACCTGTGTCCTGGTCGTCATTTATATTCCCTGTGTCCCGGTCGTCATTTGTGTCCCGGTATCCTAGTCTGTAATTTCTCTTTGAGTGTCCCGGTCGTTATTTATATTCCCTCTGTCCCGGTCGTCATTTGTGTCCCGGTCT
>NW_027064943.1:0-23853 GCF_032884065.1 Artemia franciscana
ATGCACATGGTAAAGAATGTGATTAAAGGCTCTTTTTCTATTTCAAAAGTTTTAGTTTTCGAGGGTAATAGCTACGTCCGTGGAAAAAATGAAGATATTAGACTATTTTATGATTGCACATGGTAAAGAATGTGATTAAAGGCTCTTTTTCTATTTCAAAAGTTTTAGTTTTCGGGGGTAATAGCTACGTCCGTGGAAAAATGAAGATATTAGACTATTTTATGATTGCACATGGTAAAGAATGTGATTAAAGGCTCTTTTTCTATTTCAAAAGTTTTAGTTTTCGGGGGTAATAGCTACGTCCGTGGAAAAAATGAAGATATTAGACTATTTTATGATTGCACATGGTAAAGAATGTGATTAAAGGCTCTTTTTCTATTTCAAAAGTTTTAGTTTTCGGGGGTAATAGCTACGTCCGTGGAAAAAATGAAGATATTAGACTATTTTATGATTGCACATGGTAAAGAATGTGATTAAAGGCTCTTTTTCTATTTCAAAAGTTTTAGTTTTCGGGGGTAATAGCTACGTCCGTGGAAAAAATGAAGATATTAGACTATTTTATGATTGCACATGGTAAAGAATGTGATTAAAGGCTCTTTTTCTATTTCAAAAGTTTTAGTTTTCGGGGGTAATAGCTACGTCCGTGGAAAAATGAAGATATTAGACTATTTTATGATTGCACATGGTAAAGAATGTGATTAAAGGCTCTTTTTCTATTTCAAAAGTTTTAGTTTTCGGGGGTAATAGCTACGTCCGTGGAAAAAATGAAGATATTAGACTATTTTATGATTGCACATGGTAAAGAATGTGATTAAAGGCTCTTTTTCTATTTCAAAAGTTTTAGTTTTCGGGGGTAATAGCTACGTCCGTGGAAAAAATGAAGATATTAGACTATTTTATGATTGCACATGGTAAAGAATGTGATTAAAGGCTCTTTTTCTATTTCAAAAGTTTTAGTTTTCGGGGGTAATAGCTACGTCCGTGGAAAAAATGAAGATATTAGACTATTTTATGATTGCACATGGTAAAGAATGTGATTAAAGGCTCTTTTTCTATTTCAAAAGTTTTAGTTTTCGGGGGTAATAGCTACGTCCGTGGAAAAAATGAAGATATTAGACTATTTTATGATTGCACATGGTAAAGAATGTGATTAAAGGCTCTTTTTCTATTTCAAAAGTTTTAGTTTTCGGGGTAATAGCTACGTCCGTGGAAAAAATGAAGATATTAGACTATTTTATGATTGCACATGGTAAAGAATGTGATTAAAGGCTCTTTTTCTATTTCAAAAGTTTTAGTTTTCGGGGGTAATAGCTACGTCCGTGAAAAATGAAGATATTAGACTATTTTATGATTGCACATGGTAAAGAATGTGATTAAAGGCTCTTTTTCTATTTCAAAAGTTTTAGTTTTCGGGGGTAATAGCTACGTCCGTGGAAAAAATGAAGATATTAGACTATTTTATGATTGCACATGGTAAAGAATGTGATTAAAGGCTCTTTTTCTATTTCAAAAGTTTTAGTTTTCGGGGGTAATAGCTACGTCCGTGGAAAAAATGAAGATATTAGACTATTTTATGATTGCACATGGTAAAGAATGTGATTAAAGGCTCTTTTTCTATTTCAAAAGTTTTAGTTTTCGGGGGTAATAGCTACGTCCGTGGAAAAAATGAAGATATTAGACTATTATATGATTGCACATGGTAAAGAATGTGATTAAAGGTTCTTTTCCTATTTCAAAAGTTTCAGTTTTCGGGGGTAATAGCTACGTCCGTGGAAGAAATGAAGATATTAGACTATTTTATGATTGCACATGGTAAAGAATGTGATTAAAGGCTCTTTTCCCATTTCAAAAGTTTTAGTTTTCGAGGGTAATAGCTACGTCCGTGGAAAAAATGAAGATATTAGACTATTTTATGATTGCACATGGTAAAGAATGTGATTAAAGGCTCTTTTTCTATTTTAAAAGTTTTAGTTTTTGGGGGTAATAGCTACGTCCGTGGAAAAAATGAAGATATTAGACTATTTTATGATTGCACATGGTAAAGAATGTGATTAAAGGCTCTTTTTCTATTTCAAAAGTTTTAGTTTTCGGTGGTAATAGCTACGTCCGTGGAAAAAATGAAGATATTAGACTATTTTATGATTGCACATGGTAAAGAATGTGATTAAAGGCTCTTTTTCTATTTCAAAAGTTTTAGTTTTCGGGGGTAATAGCTACGTCCGTGGAAAAAATGAAGATATTAGACTATTTTATGATTGCACATGGTAAAGAATGTGATTAAAGGCTCTTTTTCTATTCAAAAGTTTTAGTTTTCGGGGGGTAATAGCTAAGTCCGTGGAAAAAATGAAGATATTAGACTATTTTATGATTGCACATGGTAAAGAATGTGATTAAAGGCTCTTTTTCTATTTCAAAAGTTTTAGTTTTCGGGGGTAATAGCTACGTCCGTAGGAAAAAATGAAGATATTAGACTATTTTATGATTGCACATGGTAAAGAATGTGATTAAAGGCTCTTTTTCTATTTCAAAAGTTTTAGTTGTTGGGGTAATAGCTACGTCCGTGGAAAAAATGAAGATATTACACTATTTTATGATTGCACATGGTAAAGAATGTGATTAAAGGCTCTTTTTCTATTTCAAAAGTTTTAGTTTTCGAGGGTAATAGCTACGTCCTTGGAAAAAATGAAGATATTAGACTATTTTATGATTGCACATGGTAAAGAATGTGATTAAAGGCTCTTTTTCTATTTCAAAAGTTTTAGTTTTCGGGGGTAATAGCTACCTCCGTGGAAAAAATGAAGATATTAGACTATTTTATGATTGCACATGGTAAAGAATGTGATTAAAGGCTCTTTTCCTATTTCAAAAGTTTTAGTTTTCGGGGTAATAGCTACGTCCGTGGAAAAAATGAAGATATTAGACTATTTTATGATTGCACATGGTAAAGAATGTGATTAAAGGCTCTTTTTCTATTTCAAAAGTTTTAGTTTTTGGGGGTAATAGCTACATCTGTGGAAAAAATGAAGATATTAGACTATTTTATGATTGCACATGGTAAAGAATGTGATTAAAGGCTCTTTTTCTATTTCAAAAGTTTTAGTTTTCGGGGGTAATAGCTACGTCCGTGGAAAAAATGAAGATATTAGACTATTTTATGATTGCACATGGTAAAGAATGTGATTAAAGGCTCTTTTTCTATTTCAAAAGTTTTAGTTTTCGGGGGTAATAGCTACGTCCGTGGAAAAAATGAAGATATTAGACCATTTTATGATTGCACATGGTAAAGAATGTGATTAAAGGCTCTTTTTCTATTTCAAAAGTTTTAGTTTTCGGGGTAATAGCTACGTCCGTGGAAAAAATGAAGATATTAGACTATTTTATGATTGCACATGGTAAGAATGTGATTAAAGGCTCTTTTTCTATTTCAAAAGTTTTAGTTTTCGGGGGTAATAGCTACATCTGTGGAAAAAATGAAGATATTAGACTATTTTATGATTGCACATGGTAAAGAATGTGATTAAAGGCTCTTTTTCTATTTCAAAAGTTTTAGTTTTCGGGGGTAATAGCTACGTCCGTGGAAAAAATGAAGATATTAGACTATTTTATGATTGCACATGGTAAAGAATGTGATTAAAGGCTCTTTTTCTATTTCAAAAGTTTTAGTTTTCGGGGTAATAGCTACGTCCGTGGAAAAAATGAAGATATTAGACTATTTTATGATTGCACATGGTAAAGAATGTGATTAAAGGCTCTTTTTCTATTTCAAAAGTTTTAGTTTTCGGGGGTAATAGCTACGTCCGTGAAAAATGAAGATATTAGACTATTTTATGATTGCACATGGTAAAGAATGTGATTAAAGGCTCTTTTTCTATTTCAAAAGTTTTAGTTTTTGGGGGTAATAGCTACGTCCGTGGAAAAATGAAGATATTAGACTATTTTATGATTGCACATGGTAAAGAATGTGATTAAAGGCTCTTTTTCTATTTCAAAAGTTTTAGTTTTCGAGGGTAATAGCTACGTCTGTGGAAAAAATGAAGATATTAGACTATTTTATGATTGCACATGGTAAAGAATGTGATTAAAGGCTCTTTTTTTATTTCAAAAGTTTTAGTTTTCGGGGGTAATAGCTACGTCCGTGGAAAAAATGAAGATATTAGACTATTTTATGATTGCACATGGTAAAGAATGTGATTAAAGGCTCTTTTTCTATTTCAAAAGTTTTAGTTTTCGGGGGTAATAGCTACGTCCGTGGAAAAAATGAAGATATTAGACTATTTTATGATTGCACATGGTAAAGAATGTGATTAAAGGCTCTTTTTCTATTTCAAAAGTTTTAGTTTTCGGGGGTAATAGCTACGTCCGTGGAAAAAATGAAGATATTAGACTATTTTATGATTGCACATGGTAAAGAATGTGATTAAAGGCTCTTTTTCTATTTCAAAAGTTTTAGTTTTCGGGGGTAATAGCTACGTCCGTGGAAAAAATGAAGATATTAGACCATTTTATGATTGCACATGGTAAAGAATGTGATTAAAGGCTCTTTTTCTATTTCAAAAGTTTTAGTTTTCGGGGGTAATAGCTACGTCCGTGGAAAAAATGAAGATATTAGACTATTATATGATTGCACATGGTAAAGAATGTGATTAAAGGCTCTTTTTCTATTTCAAAAGTTTTAGTTTTTGGGGTAATAGCTACGTCCGTGCAAAAAATTAAGATATTAGACTATTTTATGATTGCACATGGTATAGAATGTGATTGAAGGCTCTTTTTCTATTTCAAAAGTTTTAGTTTTCGGGGGTAATAGCTACATCTGTGGAAAAAATGAAGATATTAGACTATTTTATGATTGCACATGGTAAAGAATTTGATTAAAGGCTCTTTTTCTATTTCAAAAGTTTTAGTTTTCGGGGGTAATAGCTACGTCCGTGGAAAAAATGAAGATATTAGACTATTTTATGATTGCACATGGTAAAGAATGTGATTAAAGGCTCTTTTTCTATTTCAAAAGTTTTAGTTTTCGGGGGGTAATAGCTACGTCCGTGGAAAAAATGAAGATATTAGACTATTTTATGATTGCACATGGTAAAGAATGTGATTAAAGGCTCTTTTTCTATTTCAAAAGTTTTAGTTTTCGGGGGTAATTGCTACGTCCGTAGAAAAAATGAAGATATTACACTATTTTATGATTGCACATGGTAAAGAATGTGATTAAAGGCTCTTTTTCTATTTCAAAAGTTTTAGTTTTTGGGGGTAATAGCTACGTCCGTGGAAAAATGAAGATATTAGACTATTTTATGATTGCACATGGTAAAGAATGTGATTAAAGGCTCTTTTTCTATTTCAAGATTTTTAGTTTTCGAGGGTAATAGCTACGTCCGTGGAAAAAAATAAAGATATTAGACTATTTTATGATTGCACATGGTAAAGAATGTGATTAAAGGCTCTTTTTCTATTTCAAAAGTTTTAGTTTTCGGGGGTAATAGCTACGTCCGTGGAAAAAATGAAGATATTAGACTATTTTATGATTGCACATGGTAAAGAATGTGATTAAAGGCTCTTTTTTCTATTTCAAAAGTTTTAGTTTTCGGGGGTAATAGCTACATCCGTGGAAAAAATGAAGATATTAGACCATTTTATGATTGCACATGGTAAAGAATGTGATTAAAGGCTCTTTTTCTATTTCAAAAGTTTTAGTTTTCGGGGGTAATAGCTACGTCCGTGGAAAAAATTAAGATATTAGAGTATTTTATGATTTCACATGGTAAAGAATGTGATTAAAGGCTCTTTTTCTATTTCAAAAGTTTTAGTTTTCGGGGGTAATAGCTACGTCCGTGGAAAAAATGAAGATATTAGACTATTATATGATTGCACATGGTAAAGAATGTGATTAAAGGCTCTTTTTCTATTTCAAAAGTTTTAGTTTTTGGGGTAATAGCTACGTCCGTGCAAAAAATTAAGATATTAGACTATTTTATGATTGCACATGGTATAGAATGTGATTGAAGGCTCTTTTTCTATTTCAAAAGTTTTAGTTTTCGGGGGTAATAGCTACATCTGTGGAAAAAATGAAGATATTAGACTATTTTATGATTGCACATGGTAAAGAATTTGATTAAAGGCTCTTTTTCTATTTCAAAAGTTTTAGTTTTCGGGGGTAATAGCTACGTCCGTGGAAAAAATGAAGATATTAGACTATTTTATGATTGCACATGGTAAAGAATGTGATTAAAGGCTCTTTTTCTATTTCAAAAGTTTTAGTTTTCGGGGGTAATAGCTACGTCCGTGGAAAAAATGAAGATATTAGACTATTTTATGATTGCACATGGTAAAGAATGTGATTAAAGGCTCTTTTTCTATTTCAAAAGTTTTAGTTTTCGGGGGTAATTGCTACGTCCGTAGAAAAAATGAAGATATTACACTATTTTATGATTGCACATGGTAAAGAATGTGATTAAAGGCTCTTTTTCTATTTCAAAAGTTTTAGTTTTTGGGGGTAATAGCTACGTCCGTGGAAAAATGAAGATATTAGACTATTTTATGATTGCACATGGTAAAGAATGTGATTAAAGGCTCTTTTTCTATTTCAAGATTTTTAGTTTTCGAGGGTAATAGCTACGTCCGTGGAAAAAAATAAAGATATTAGACTATTTTATGATTGCACATGGTAAAGAATGTGATTAAAGGCTCTTTTTTTATTTCAAAAGTTTTAGTTTTCGGGGGTAATAGCTACGTCCGTGGAAAAAATGAAGATATTAGACTATTTTATGATTGCACATGGTAAAGAATGTGATTAAAGGCTCTTTTTCTATTTCAAAAGTTTTAGTTTTCGGGGGTAATAGCTACGTCCGTGGGAAAAATGAAGATATTAGACTATTTTATGATTGCACATGGTAAAGAATGTGATTAAAGGCTCTTTTTCTATTTCAAAAGTTTTAGTTTTTGGGGGTAACAGCTACGTCCGTGGAAAAAATGAAGATATTAGACTATTTTATGATTGCACATGGTAAAGAATGTGATTAAAGGCTTTTTTTCTATTTCAAAAGTTTTAGTTTTCGGGGGTAATAGCTACGTCCGTGGAAAAAAATAAAGATATTAGACTATTTTATGATTGCACATGGTAAAGAATGTGATTAAAGGCTCTTTTTCTATTTCAAAAGTTTTAGTTTTCGGGGGTAACAGCTACGTCCGTGGAAAAAATGAAGATATTAGACTATTTTATGATTGCACATGGTAAAGAATGTGATTAAAGGCTCTTTTTTCTATTTCAAAAGTCTTAGTTTTCGGGGGTAATAGCTACGTCCGTGGAAAAAATGAAGATATTAGACTATTTTATGATTGCACATGGTAAAGAATGTGATTAAAGGCTCTTTTTCTATTTCAAAAGTTTTAGTTTTCGGGGGTAATAGCTACGTCCGTGGAAAAAAATTAAGATATTAGAGTATTTTATGATTGCACATGGTAAAGAATGTGATTAAAGGCTCTTTTTCTATTTCAAAAGTTTTAGTTTTCGGGGGTAATAGCTACGTCCGTGGAAAAAATGAAGATATTAGACTATTTTATGATTGCACATGGTAAAGAATGTGATTAAAGGCTCTTTTTCAATTTCAAAAGTTTTAGTTTTTGGGGTAATAGCTACGTCCGTGCAAAAAATTAAGATATTAGACTATTTTATGATTGCACATGGTATAGAATGTGATTGAAGGCTCTTTTTCTATTTCAAAAGTTTTAGTTTTCGGGGGTAATAGCTACATCTGTGGAAAAAATGAAGATATTAGACTATTTTATGATTGCACATGGTAAAGAATTTGATTAAAGGCTCTTTTTCTATTTCAAAAGTTTTAGTTTTCGGGGGTAATAGCTACGTCCGTGGAAAAAATGAAGATATTAGACTATTTTATGATTGCACATGGTAAAGAATGTGATTAAAGGCTCTTTTTCTATTTCAAAAGTTTTAGTTTTCGGGGGGTAATAGCTACGTCCGTGGAAAAAATGAAGATATTAGACTATTTTATGATTGCACATGGTAAAGAATGTGATTAAAGGCTCTTTTTCTATTTCAAAAGTTTTAGTTTTCGGGGGTAATTGCTACGTCCGTAGAGAAAATGAAGATATTACACTATTTTATGATTGCACATGGTAAAGAATGTGATTAAAGGCTCTTTTTCTATTTCAAAAGTTTTAGTTTTTGGGGGTAATAGCTACGTCCGTGGAAAAATGAAGATATTAGACTATTTTATGATTGCACATGGTAAAGAATGTGATTAAAGGCTCTTTTTCTATTTCAAGATTTTTAGTTTTCGAGGGTAATAGCTACGTCCGTGGAAAAAAATAAAGATATTAGACTATTTTATGATTGCACATGGTAAAGAATGTGATTAAAGGCTCTTTTTTTATTTCAAAAGTTTTAGTTTTCGGGGGTAATAGCTACGTCCGTGGAAAAAATGAAGATATTAGACTATTTTATGATTGCACATGGTAAAGAATGTGATTAAAGGCTCTTTTTCTATTTCAAAAGTTTTAGTTTTCGGGGGTAATAGCTACGTCCGTGGGAAAAATGAAGATATTAGACTATTTTATGATTGCACATGGTAAAGAATGTGATTAAAGGCTCTTTTCCTATTTCAAAAGTTTTAGTTTTTGGGGGTAATAGCTACGTCCGTGGAAAAAATGAAGATATTAGACTATTTTATGATTGCACATGGTAAAGAATGTGATTAAAGGCTCTTTTTTCTATTTCAAAAGTTTTAGTTTTCGGGGGTAATAGCTACGTCCGTGGAAAAAATGAAGATATTAGACTATTTTATGATTGCACATGGTAAAGAATGAGATTAAAGGCTCTTTTTCTATTTCAAAAGTTTTAGTTTTCGGGGGTAATTGCTACGTCCGTAGAAAAAATGAAGATATTACACTATTTTATGATTGCACATGGTAAAGAATGTGATTAAAGGCTCTTTTTCTATTTCAAAAGTTTTAGTTTTTGGGGGTAATAGCTACGTCCGTGGAAAAATGAAGATATTAGACTATTTTATGATTGCACATGGTAAAGAATGTGATTAAAGGCTCTTTTTCTATTTCAAGATTTTTAGTTTTCGAGGGTAATAGCTACGTCCGTGGAAAAAAATAAAGATATTAGACTATTTTATGATTGCACATGGTAAAGAATGTGATTAAAGGCTCTTTTTTTATTTCAAAAGTTTTAGTTTTCGGGGGTAATAGCTACGTCCGTGGAAAAAATGAAGATATTAGACTATTTTATGACTGCACATGGTAAAGAATGTGATTAAAGGCTCTTTTTCTATTTCAAAAGTTTTAGTTTTCGGGGGTAATAGCTACGTCCGTGGAAAAAATTAAGATATTAGAGTATTTTATGATTGCACATGGTAAAGAATGTGATTAAAGGCTCTTTTTCTATTTCAAAAGTTTTAGTTTTCGGGGTTAATAGCTACGTCCGTGGAAAAAATGAAGATATTAGACTATTATATGATTGCACATGGTAAAGAATGTGATTAAAGGCTCTTTTTCTATTTCAAAAGTTTTAGTTTTTGGGGTAATAGCTACGTCCGTGCAAAAAATTAAGATATTAGACTATTTTATGATTGCACATGGTATAGAATGTGATTGAAGGCTCTTTTTCTATTTCAAAAGTTTTAGTTTTCGGGGGTAATAGCTACATCTGTGGAAAAAATGAAGATATTAGACTATTTTATGATTGCACATGGTAAAGAATTTGATTAAAGGCTCTTTTTCTATTTCAAAAGTTTTAGTTTTCGGGGGTAATAGCTACGTCCGTGGAAAAAATGAAGATATTAGACTATTTTATGATTGCACATGGTAAAGAATGTGATTAAAGGCTCTTTTTCTATTTCAAAAGTTTTAGTTTTCGGGGGTAATAGCTACGTCCGTGGAAAAAATTAAGATATTAGAGTATTTTATGATTGCACATGGTAAAGAATGTGATTAAAGGCTCTTTTTCTATTTCAAAAGTTTTAGTTTTCGGGGGTAATAGCTACGTCCGTGGAAAAAATGAAGATATTAGACTATTATATGATTGCACATGGTAAAGAATGTGATTAAAGGCTCTTTTTCTATTTCAAAAGTTTTAGTTTTTGGGGTAATAGCTACGTCCGTGCAAAAAATTAAGATATTAGACTATTTTATGATTGCACATGGTATAGAATGTGATTGAAGGCTCTTTTTCTATTTCAAAAGTTTTAGTTTTCGGGGGTAATAGCTACATCTGTGGAAAAAATGAAGATATTAGACTATTTTATGATTGCACATGGTAAAGAATTTGATTAAAGGCTCTTTTTCTATTTCAAAAGTTTTAGTTTTCGGGGGTAATAGCTACGTCCGTGGAAAAAATGAAGATATTAGACTATTTTATGATTGCACATGGTAAAGAATGTGATTAAAGACTCTTTTTCTATTTCAAAAGTTTTAGTTTTCGGGGGGTAATAGCTACGTCCGTGGAAAAAATGAAGATATTAGACTATTTTATGATTGCACATGGTAAAGAATGTGATTAAAGGCTTTTTTTCTATTTCAAAAGTTTTAGTTTTTGGGGGTAATAGCTACGTCCGTGGAAAAATGAAGATATTAGACTATTTTATGATTGCACATGGTAAAGAATGTGATTAAAGGCTCTTTTTCTATTTCAAGATTTTTAGTTTTCGAGGGTAATAGCTACGTCCGTGGAAAAAAATAAAGATATTAGACTATTTTATGATTGCACATGGTAAAGAATGTGTTTAAAGGCTCTTTTTTTATTTCAAAAGTTTTAGTTTTCGGGGGTAATAGCTACGTCTGTGGAAAAAATGAAGATATTAGACTATTTTATGATTGCACATGGTAAAGAATGTGATTAAAGGCTCTTTTTCTATTTCAAAAGTTTTAGTTTTCGGGGGTAATAGCTACGTCCGTGGGAAAAATGAAGATATTAGACTATTTTATGATTGCACATGGTAAAGAATGTGATTAAAGGCTCTTTTTCTATTTCAAAAGTTTTAGTTTTTGGGGGTAACAGCTACGTCCGTGGAAAAAATGAAAATATTAGACTATTTTATGATTGCACATGGTAAAGAATGTGATTAAAGGCTTTTTTTCTATTTCAAAAGTTTTAGTTTTCGGGGGTAATAGCTACGTCCGTGGAAAAAATGAAGATATTAGACCATTTTATGATTGCACATGGTAAAGAATGTGATTAAAGGCTCTTTTTCTATTTCAAAAGTTTTAGTTTTCGGGGGTAATAGCTACGTCCGTGGAAAAAATTAAGATATTAGACTATTTTATGATTGCACATGGTAAAGAATGTGATTAAAGGCTCTTTTTCTATTTCAAAAGTTTTAGTTTTCGGGGGTAATAGCTACGTCCGTGGAAAAAATGAAGATATTAGACTATTATATGATTGCACATGGTAAAGAATGTGATTAAAGACTCTTTTTGTATTTCAAAAGTTTTAGTTTTCGGGGGGGTAATAGCTACGTCCGTGGAAAAAATGAAGATATTAGACTATTCTATGATTGCACATGGTAAAGAATGTGATTAAAGGCTCTTTTTCTATTTCAAAAGTTTTAGTTTTCGGGGGTAATAGCTACGTCCGTAGAAAAATTGAAGATATTAAACTATTTAATGATTGCACATGGTAAAGAATGTGATTAAAGGCTCTTTTTCTATTTCAAAAGTTTTAGTTTTCGGGGGTAATAGCTACGTCCGTGGAGAAAATGAAGATATTAGACTATTTTATGATTTCATATGGTAAAGAATGTGATTAAAGGCTCTTTTTCTATTTTAAAAGTTTTAGTTTTTGGGGGTAATAGCTACGTCCGTGGAAAAAATTAAGATATTAGACTATTTTATGATTGCACATGGTAAAGAATGTGATTAAAGGCTCTTTTTCTATTTCAAAAGTTTTAGTTTTCGGTGGTAATAGCTACGTCCTTGGAAATAATGAAGATATTAGACTATTTTTTGATTGCACATGGTAAAGAATGTGATTAAAGGCTTTTTTTTATTTCAAAAGTTTTAGTTTTCGGGGGTAATAGCTACATCCGTGGAAAATATGAAGATATTAGACCATTTTATGATTGCACATGGTAAAGAATTTGATTAAAGGCTCTTTTTCTATTTCAAAAGTTTTAGTTTTCGGGGGTAATAGCTACGTCCGTGGAAAAAATTAAGATATTAGACTATTTTATGATTGCACATGGTATAGAATGTAATTAAAGGCTCTTTTTCTATTTCAAAAGTTTTAGTTTTCGGGGATAATAGCTACATCTGTGGAAAAAATGAAGATATTAAACTATTTTATGATTGCACATGGTAAAGAATTTGATTAAAGGCTCTTTTTCTATTTCAAAAGTTTTAGTTTTGGGGGTAATAGCTACGTCCGTGGAAAAAATTAAGATATTAGACTATTTTATGATTGCACATGGTATAGAGTGTGATTAAAGGCTCTTTTTCCATTTCAAAAGTTTTAGTTTTCGGGGGTAATAGCTACGTCCGTGGAAAAAATGAAGATATTAGACTATTTTATGATTGCACATGGTAAAGAATGTGATTAAAGGCTCTTTTTCTATTTCAAAAGTTTTAGTTTTTGGGGTAATAGCTACGTCCGTGCAAAAAATTAAGATATTAGACTATTTTATGATTGCACATGGTATAGAATGTGATTGAAGGCTCTTTTTCTATTTCAAAAGTTTTAGTTTTCGGGGGTAATAGCTACATCTGTGGAAAAAATGAAGATATTTGACTATTTTATGATTGCACATGGTAAAGAATTTGATTAAAGGCTCTTTTTCAATTTCAAAAGTTTTAGTTTTCAGGGGTAATAGCTACGTCCGTGGAAAAAATGAAGATATTAGACTCTCTTATGATTGCAAGTGGTAAAGAATATGATTAAAGGCTCTTTTTCTATTTCAAAAGTTTTAGTTTTCGGGGGGTAATAGCTACGTCCGTGGAAAAAATGAAGATATTAGACTATTTTATGATTGCACATGGTAAAGAATGTGATTAAAGGCTCTTTTTCTATTTCAAAAGTTTTAGTTTTCGGGGGTAATTGCTACGTCCGTAGAAAAAATGAAGATATTACACTATTTTATGATTGCACATGGTAAAGAATGTGATTAAAGGCTCTTTTTCTATTTCAAAAGTTTTAGTTTTTGGGGGTAATAGCTACGTCCGTGGAAAAATGAAGATATTAGACTATTTTATGATTGCACATGGTAAAGAATGTGATTAAAGGCTCTTTTTCTATTTCAAGATTTTTAGTTTTCGAGGGTAATAGCTACGTCCGTGGAAAAAAATAAAGATATTAGACTATTTTATGATTGCACATGGTAAAGAATGTGTTTAAAGGCTCTTTTTTTATTTCAAAAGTTTTAGTTTTCGGGGGTAATAGCTACGTCCGTGGAAAAAATGAAGATATTAGACTATTTTATGATTGCACATGGTAAAGAATGTGATTAAAGGCTCTTTTTCTATTTCAAAAGTTTTAGTTTTCGGGGGTAATAGCTACGTCCGTGGGAAAAATGAAGATATTAGACTATTTTATGATTGCACATGGTAAAGAATGTGATTAAAGGCTCTTTTTCTATTTCAAAAGTTTTAGCTTTTGGGGGTAACAGCTACGTCCGTGGAAAAAATGAAGATATTAGACTATTTTATGATTGCACATGGTAAAGAATGTGATTAAAGGCTTTTTTTCTATTTCAAAAGTTTTAGTTTTCGGGGGTAATAGCTACGTCCGTGAAAAAAATGAAGATATTAGACCATTTTATGATTGCACATGGTAAAGAATGTGATTAAAGGCTCTTTTTCTATTTCAAAAGTTTTAGTTTTCGGGGGTAATAGCTACGTCCTTGGAAAAAATTAAGATATTAGAGTATTTTATGATTGCACATGGTAAAGAATGTGATTAAAGGCTCTTTTTCTATTTCAAAAGTTTTAGTTTTCGGGGGGTAATAGCTACGTCCGTGGAAAAAATAAAGATATTAGACTATTCTATGATTGCACATGGTAAAGAATGTGATTAAAGGCCCTTTTTCTATTTCAAAAGTTTTAGTTTTCGGGGGTAATAGCTACGTCCGTAGAAAAATTGAAGATATTAAACTATTTTATGATTGCACATGGTAAAGAATGTGATTAAAGGCTCTTTTTCTATTTCAAAAGTTTTAGTTTTCGGGGGTAATAGCTACGTCCGTGGAGAAAATGAAGATATTAGACTATTTTATGATTTCATATGGTAAAGAATGTGATTAAAGGCTCTTTTTCTATTTTAAAAGTTTTAGTTTTTGGGGGTAATAGCTACGTCCGTGGAAAAAATTAAGATATTAGACTATTTTATGATTGCACATGGTAAAGAATGTGATTAAAGGCTCTTTTTCTATTTCAAAAGTTTTAGTTTTCGGTGGTAATAGCTACGTCCGTGGAAAAAATGAAGATATTAGACTATTTTTTGATTGTACATGGTAAAGAATGTGATTAAAGGCTTTTTTTTATTTCAAAAGTTTTAGTTTTCGGGGGTAATAGCTACATCCGTGGAAAAAATGAAGATATTAGACCATTTTATGATTGCACATGGTAAAGAATTTGATTAAAGGCTCTTTTTCTATTTCAAAAGTTTTAGTTTTCGGGGGTAATAGCTACGTCCGTGGAAAAAATTAAGATATTAGACTATTTTATGATTGCACATGGTATAGAATGTGATTAAAGGCTCTTTTTCTATTTCAAAAGTTTTAGTTTTCGGGGGTAATAGCTACATCTGTGGAAAAAATGAAGATATTAAACTATTTTATGATTGCACATGGTAAAGAATTTGATTAAAGGCTCTTTTTCTATTTCAAAAGTTTTAGTTTTGGGGGTGATAGCTACGTCCGTGGAAAAAATTAAGATATTAGACTATTTTATGATTGCACATGGTAAAGAATGTGATTAAAGACTCTTTTTCTATTTCAAAAGTTTTAGTTTTCGGGGGTAATAGCTACGTCCGTTGAAAAAATGAAGATATTAGACTATTTTATGATTGCACATGGTAAAGAATGTGATTAAAGGCTTTTTTTTCTAATTCAAAAGTTTTAGTTTTCGGGGGTAATAGCTACGTCCGTGGAAAAAATGAAGATATTAGACCATTTTATGATTGCAGATGGTAAAGAATGTGATTAAAGGCTCTTTTTCTATTTCAAAAGTTTTAGTTTTTGGGGGTAATAGCTACGTCCGTGGAAAAAATTAAGATATTAGACTATTTTATGATTGCACATGGTATAGAGTGTGATTAAAGGCTCTTTTTCCATTTCAAAAGTTTTAGTTTTCGGGGGTAATAGCTACATCTGTGGAAAAAATGAAGATATTAGACTATTTTATGATTGCACATGGTAAAGAATTTGATTAAAGGCTCTTTTTCTATTTCAAAAGTTTTAGTTTTCGGGGGTAATAGCTACGTCCGTGGAAAAAATGAAGATATTAGACTATTTTATGATTGCACATGGTAAAGAATGTGATTAAAGGCTCTTTTTCTATTTCAAAAGTTTTAGTTTTCGGGGGGTAATAGCTACGTCCGTGGAAAAATGAAGATATTAGACTATTTTATGATTGCACATGGTAAAGAATGTGATTAAAGGCTCTTTTTCTATTTCAAAAGTTTTAGTTTTCGGGGGTAATAGCTACGTCCGTAGAAAAAATGAAGATATTACACTATTTTATGATTGCACATGGTAAAGAATGTGATTAAAGGCTCTTTTTCTATTTCAAAAGTTTTAGTTTTTGGGGGTAATAGCTACGTCCGTGGAAAAATGAAGATATTAGACTATTTTATGATTGCACTTCGTAAAGAATGTGATTAAAGGCTCTTTTTCTATTTCAAAATTTTTAGTTTTCGAGGGTAATAGCTACGTCCGTGGAAAAAATGAAGATATTAGACTATTTTATGATTGCACATGGTAAAGAATGTGATTAAAGGCTCTTTTTCTATTTCAAAAGTTTTAGTTTTCGGGGGTAATAGCTACGTCCGTAGAAAAAATGAAGATATTAGACTATTTTATGATTGCACATGGTAAAGAATGTGATTAAAGGCTCTTTTTCTATTTCAAAAGTTTTAGTTTTCGGGGGTAATAGCTACGTCTGTGGAAAAAATGAAGATATTAGACTATTTTATGATTGCACATGGTAAAGAATGTGATTAAAGGCTCTTTTTCTATTTCAAAAGTTTTAGTTTTCGGGGGTAATAGCTACGTCCGTGGAAAAAATGAAGATATTAGACCATTTTATGATTGCACATGGTAAAGAATGTGATTAAAGGCTCTTTTTCTATTTCAAAAGTTTTAGTTTTTGGGGGTAATAGCTAAGTCCGTGGAAAAAATTAAGATATTAGACTATTTTATGATTGCACATGGTATAGAATGTGATTAAAGGCTCTTTTTCTATTTCAAAAGTTTTAGTTTTCGGGGGTAATAGCTACATCTGTGGAAAAAATGAAGATATTAGACTATTTTATGATTGCACATGGTAAAGAATTTGATTAAAGGCTCTTTTTCTATTTCAAAAGTTTTAGTTTTCGGGGGTAATAGCTACGTCCGTGGAAAAAATGAAGATATTAGACTATTTTATGATTGCACATGGTAAAGAATGTGATTAAAGGCTCTTTTTCTATTTCAAAAGTTTTAGTTTTCGGGGGTAATAGCTACGTCCGTAGAAAAAATGAAGATATTACACTATTTTGTGATTGCACATGGTAAAGAATGTGATTAAAGGCTCTTTTTCTATTTCAAAAGTTTTAGTTTTCGGGGGTAATAGCTACGTCCGTGGAAAAAATGAAGATATTAGACCATTTTATGATTGCACATGGTAAAGAATGTGATTAAAGGCTCTTTTTCTATTTCAAAAGTTTTAGTTTTCGGGGGTAATAGCTACGTCCGTGGAAAAAATTAAGATATTAGAGTATTTTATGATTGCACATGGTAAAGAATGTGATTAAAGGCTCTTTTTCTATTTCAAAAGTTTTAGTTTTCGGGGGTAATAGCTACGTCCGTGGAAAAAATGAAGATATTAGACTATTATATGATTGCACATGGTAAAGAATGTGATTAAAGACTCTTTTTGTATTTCAAAAGTTTTAGTTTTCGGGGGGTAATAGCTACGTCCGTGGAAAAAATGAAGATATTAGACTATTCTATGATTGCACATGGTAAAGAATGTGATTAAAGGCTCTTTTTCTATTTCAAAAGTTTTAGTTTTCGGGGGTAATAGCTACGTCCGTAGAAAAATTGAAGATATTAAACTATTTTATGATTGCACATGGTAAAGAATGTGATTAAAGGCTCTTTTTCTATTTCAAAAGTTTTAGTTTTCGGGGGTAATAGCTACGTCCGTGGAGAAAATGAAGATATTAGACTATTTTATGATTTCATATGGTAAAGAATGTGATTAAAGGCTCTTTTTCTATTTTAAAAGTTTTAGTTTTTGGGGGTAATAGCTACGTCCGTGGAAAAAATTAAGATATTAGACTATTTTATGATTGCACATGGTAAAGAATGTGATTAAAGGCTCTTTTTCTATTTCAAAAGTTTTAGTTTTCGGTGGTAATAGCTACGTCCTTGGAAATAATGAAGATATTAGACTATTTTTTGATTGCACATGGTAAAGAATGTGATTAAAGGCTTTTTTTTATTTCAAAAGTTTTAGTTTTCGGGGGTAATAGCTACATCCGTGGAAAATATGAAGATATTAGACCATTTTATGATTGCACATGGTAAAGAATTTGATTAAAGGCTCTTTTTCTATTTCAAAAGTTTTAGTTTTCGGGGGTAATAGCTACGTCCGTGGAAAAAATTAAGATATTAGACTATTTTATGATTGCACATGGTATAGAATGTAATTAAAGGCTCTTTTTCTATTTCAAAAGTTTTAGTTTTCGGGGATAATAGCTACATCTGTGGAAAAAATGAAGATATTAAACTATTTTATGATTGCACATGGTAAAGAATTTGATTAAAGGCTCTTTTTCTATTTCAAAAGTTTTAGTTTTGGGGGTAATAGCTACGTCCGTGGAAAAAATTAAGATATTAGACTATTTTATGATTGCACATGGTATAGAGTGTGATTAAAGGCTCTTTTTCCATTTCAAAAGTTTTAGTTTTCGGGGGTAATAGCTACGTCCGTGGAAAAAATGAAGATATTAGACTATTTTATGATTGCACATGGTAAAGAATGTGATTAAAGGCTCTTTTTCTATTTCAAAAGTTTTAGTTTTTGGGGTAATAGCTACGTCCGTGCAAAAAATTAAGATATTAGACTATTTTATGATTGCACATGGTATAGAATGTGATTGAAGGCTCTTTTTCTATTTCAAAAGTTTTAGTTTTCGGGGGTAATAGCTACATCTTTGGAAAAAATGAAGATATTAGACTATTTTATGATTGCACATGGTAAAGAATTTGATTAAAGGCTCTTTTTCTATTTCAAAAGTTTTAGTTTTCGGGGGTTATAGCTACGTCCATGGAATAAATGAAGATATTAGACTATTTTATGATTGCACATGGTAAAGAATGTGATTAAAGGCTCTTTTTCTATTTCAAAAGTTTTAGTTTTCGGGGGGTAATAGCTACGTCCGTGGAAAAAATGAAGATATTAGACTATTTTATGATTGCACATGGTAAAGAATGTGATTAAAGGCTCTTTTTCTATTTCAAAAGTTTTAGTTTTCGGGGGTAATTGCTACGTCCGTAGAAAAAATGAAGATATTACACTATTTTATGATTGCACATGGTAAAGAATGTGATTAAAGGCTCTTTTTCTATTTCAAAAGTTTTAGTTTTTGGGGGTAATAGCTACGTCCGTGGAAAAATGAAGATATTAGACTATTTTATGATTGCACATGGTAAAGAATGTGATTAAAGGCTCTTTTTCTATTTCAAGATTTTTAGTTTTCGAGGGTAATAGCTACGTCCGTGGAAAAAAATAAAGATATTAGACTATTTTATGATTGCACATGGTAAAGAATGTGTTTAAAGGCTCTTTTTTTATTTCAAAAGTTTTAGTTTTCGGGGGTAATAGCTACGTCCGTGGAAAAAATGAAGATATTAGACTATTTTATGATTGCACATGGTAAAGAATGTGATTAAAGGCTCTTTTTCTATTTCAAAAGTTTTAGTTTTCGGGGGTAATAGCTACGTCCGTGGGAAAAATGAAGATATTAGACTATTTTATGATTGCACATGGTAAAGAATGTGATTAAAGAAAGAATGTGATTAAAGACTCTTTTTCTATTTCAAAAGTTTTAGTTTTCGGGGGTAATAGCTACATCCGTGGAAAAAAATAAGATATTAGACTATTTTATGATTGCACATGGTAAAGAATGTGATTAAAGGCTTTTTTTCTATTTCAAAAGTTTTAGTTTTCGGGGGTAATAGCTACGTCCGTGGAAAAAATGAAGATATTAGACCATTTTATGATTGCACATGGTAAAGAATGTGATTAAAGGCTCTTTTTCTATTTCAAAAGTTTTAGTTTTCGGGGGTAATAGCTACGTCCGTAGAAAAAATTAAGATATTAGACTATTTTATGATTGCACATGGTAAAGAATGTGATTAAAGGCTCTTTTTCTATTTCAAAAGTTTTAGTTTTTTGGGGTAATAGCTACGTCCGTGGAAAAAATGAAGATATTAGACTATTTTATGATTGCACATGGTAAAGAATGTGATTAAAGGCTCTTTTTCTATTTCAAAAGTTTTAGTTTTCGGGGGTAATAGCTACGTCCGTGGTAAAAATTAAGATATTAGACTATTTTATGATTGCACATGGTAAAGAATGTGATTAAAGGCTCTTTTTCTATTTCAAAAGTTTTAGTTTTCGGGGGTAATAGCTACGTCCGTGGAAAAAATGAAGATATTAGACTATTTTATGATTGCACATGGTAAAGAATGTGATTAAAGACTCTTTTTCTATTTCAAAAGTTTTAGTTTTCGGGGGTAATAGCTACGTCCGTGGAAAAAATTAAGATATTAGACTATTTTATGATTGCACATGGTAAAGAATGTGATTAAAGGCTCTTTTTCTATTTCAAAAATTTTAGTTTTCGGGGGTAATAGCTACGTCCGTGGAAAAAATGAAGATATTAGACTATTTTATGATTGCACATGGTAAAGAATGTGATTAAAGGCTCTTTTTCTATTTCAAAAGTTTTAGTTTTCGGGGGTAATAGCTACGTCCGTGGAAAAAATGAAGATATTAGACTATTTTATGATTGCACAAGGTAAAGAATGTGATTAAAGGCTTTTTTTCTATTTCAAAAGTTTTAGTTTTCGGGGGTAATAGCTACGTCCGTGGAAAAAATGAAGATATTAGACCATTTTATGATTGCACATGGTAAAGAATGTGATTAAAGGCTCTATTTCTATTTCAAAAGTTTTAGTTTTCGGGGGTAATAGCTACGTCCGTGGAAAAAATTAAGATATTAAACTATTTTATGATTGCACATGGTAAAGAATGTGATTAAAGGCTCTTTTTCTATTTCAAAAGTTTTAGTTTTCGGGGGTAATAGCTACGTCCGTGGAAAAAATGAAGATATTAGACTATTTTATGATTGCACATAGTAAAGAATGTGATTAAAGACTCTTTTTCTATTTCAAAAGTTTTAGTTTTCGGGGGGTAATAGCTACGTCCGTGGAAAAAATGAAGATATTAGACTATTTTATGATTGCACATGGTAAAGAATGTGCTTATTGGCTCTTTTTCTATTTCAAAAGTTTTAGTTTTAGGGGGTAATAGCTACGTCCGTAGAAAAAATGAAGATATTACACTATTTCATGATTGCACATGGTAAAGAATGTGATTAAAGGCTCTTTTTCTATTTCAAAAGTTTTAGTTTTTGGGGGTAATAGCTACGTCCGTGGAAAAATGAAGATATTAGACTATTTTATGATTGCACATGGTAAAGAATGTGATTAAAGGCTCTTTTTCTATTTCAAAATTTTTAGTTTTCGAGGGTAATAGCTACGTCCGTGGAAAAAATGAAGATATTAGACTATTTTATGATTGCACATGGTAAAGAATGTGATTAAAGGCTCTTTTTCTATTTCAAAAGTTTTAGTTTTCGGGGGTAATAGCTTCGTCCGTGGAAAAAATGAAGATATTAGACTATTTTATGATTGCACATGGTAAAGAATGTGATTAAAGGCTCTTTTTCTATTTCAAAAGTTTTAGTTTTCGGGGGTAATAGCTACGTCCGTGGAAAAAATGAAGATATTAGACTATTTTATGATTGCACATGGTAAAGAATGTGATTAAAGGCTCTTTTTCTATTTCAAAAGTTTTAGTTTTCGAGGGTAATAGCTACGTCCGTGGAAAAAATGAAGATATTAGACTATTTTATGATTGCACATGGTAAAGAATGTGATTAAAGGCTCTTTTTATATTTCAAAAGTTTTAGTTTTCGGGGGTAATAGCTACGTCCGTAGAAAAAATGAAGAAAATTAGACTATTTTATGATTGCACATGGTAAAGAAGGTGATTAAAGGCTCTTTTCTATTTCAAAAGTTTTAGTTTTCGGGGGTAATAGCTACGTCCGTGGAAAAAATGAAGATATTAGACTATTTTATGATTGCACATGGTAAAGAATGTGATTAAAGGCTCTTATTCTATTTCAAAAGTTTTAGTTTTCGGGGGTAATAGCTACGTCCGTGGAAAAAATTAAGATATTAGACTATTTTAAGATTGCACATGGTAAAGACTGTGATTAAAGGCTTTTTTCTGTTTCAAAAGTTTTATTTTTCGGGGGTAATAGCTACGTCCGTGGAAAAAATGAAGATATTAGACTATTTTATGATTGCACATGGTAAAGAATGTGATTAAAGGCTCTTTTTCTATTTCAAAAGTTTTAGTTTTCGGGGATAATAGCTACGTCCGTGGAAAAAATGAAGATATTAGACTATTTTATGATTGCACATGGTAAAGAATGTGATTAAAGGCTTTTTTTCTATTTCAAAAGTTTTAGTTTTCGGGGGTAATAGCTACGTCCGTGAAAAAAATGAAGATATTAGACTATTTTATGATTGCACATGGTAAAGAATGTGATTAAAGACTCTTTTTCTATTTCAAAAGTTTTAGTTTTCGAGGGTAATAGCTACGTCCGTGGAAAAAATGAAGATATTAGACTATTTTATGATTGCACATGGTAAAGAATGTGATTAAAGGCTCTCTTTCTATTTCAAAAGTTTTAGTTTTCGGGGGTAATAGCTACGTCCGTGGAAAAAATGAAGATATTAGACAATTTTATGATTGCAAATGGTATAGAATGTGATTAAAGGCTCTTTTTCTATTTCAAAAGTTTTAGTTTTCGGGGGTAATAGCTACGTCCGTGGAAAAAATGAAGATATTAGACTATTTTATGATTGCACATGGTAAAGAATGTGATTAAAGCCTTTTTTTCTATTTCAAAAGTTATAGTTTTTGGGGGTAATAGCTACGTCCGTGGAAATAATGAAGATATTAGACTATTTTATGATTGCACATGGTAAAGAATGTGATTAAAGGCTCTTTTTCTATTTCAAAAGTTTTAGTTTTCGGGGATAATAGCTATGTCCGTGGAAAAAATGAGGATATTAGACTATTTTATAATTGCACATGGTAAAGAATGTGATTAAAGGCTCTTTTTCTATTTCAAAAGTTTTAGTTTTCGGGGGTAATAGCTACGTCCGTGGAAAAAATGAAGATATTAGACTATTTTATGATTTTACATGGTAAAGAATGTGATTAAAGGCTCTTTTTCTATTTCAAAAGTTTTAGTTTTCGGGGGTAATAGCTACGTCCGTGGAAAAAATGAAGATATTAGACTATTTTATGATTGCAAATGGTAAAGAATGTGATTAAAAGCTCTTTTTCTATTTCAAAAGTTTTAGTTTTCGGGGGTAATAGCTACGTCCGTGGAAAAAATGAAGATATTAGACTATTTTATGATTGCACATGGTAAAGAATGTGATTAAAGGCTTTTTTTCTATTTCAAAAGTTTTAGTTTTTGGGGGTAATAGCTACGTCCGTGGAAACAAATGAAGATATTAGACTATTTTATGATTGCACATGGTAAAGAATGTGATTAAAGGCTCTTTTTCTATATCAAAAGTTTTAGTTTTCGGGGGTAATAGTTACGTCCGTGGAAAAAATGAAGATATTAGACTATTTTATGATTGCATATGGTAAAGAATGTGATTAAAGGCTCTTTTTATATTTCAAAAGTTTTGGTTTTCGGGGGTAATAGCTATGTCCGTGGAAAAAATGAAGATATTAGACTATTTTATGATTGCAAATGGTAAAGAATGTGATTAAAGGCTCTTTTTCTATTTCAAAATTTTTACTTTTCGAGGGTAATAGCTACGTCCGTGGAAAAAATGAAGATATTAGACTATTTTATGATTGCACAAGGTAAAGAATGTGATTAAAGGCTCTTTTCTATGTCAAAAGTTTTAGTTTTCGGGGTAATAGCTACGTCCGTGGAAAAAATGAAGATATTAGACTATTTTATGATTGCACATGGTAAAGAATGTGATTAAAGGCTCTTTTTCTATTTCAAAAGTTTTAGTTTTCGGGGGTAATAGCTACGTCCGTGGAAAAAATGAAGATATTAGACTATTTTATGATTGCACATGGTAAAGAATGTGATTAAAGGCTTTTTTTCTATTTCAAAAGTTTTAGTTTTCGGGGGTAATAGCTACGTCCGTGGAAAAAATGAAGATATTAGACCATTTTATGATTGCACATGGTAAAGAATGTGATTAAAGGCTCTATTTCTATTTCAAAAGTTTTAGTTTTCGGGGGTAATAGCTACGTCCGTGGAAAAAATTAAGATATTAAACTATTTTATGATTGCAC